>NC_135487.1:75181825-75486298 GCF_052094955.1 Ictidomys tridecemlineatus | reverse complement strand
GATTTGATATAATATATTTATTTAATCTGAATCATGAAGTCACATTTAAATTATTTTCAGTTTTTCACTAATATGAACAATTCCAATTTTTTTTTAACAGTTTAGTCTGTGATAAGTATTCTTATAACTAAATCTTTGCATACTTGAAATTCTTAGAAATGGTTTTCTGTGTTCCTCAAATTCCTCATTTTTAAAGGTCATGAAAAATGTTATCAGAGTAGCTCCAGAAATAAGTTTTATTGTAAAACAATTTGGCTTCATGTGTCCAACAGTATTTTAAGCTGTGCAAAGATTCTGTATCAGAGAAATGATTTGAAATATAGAAAAATGTGTACTTAAATCTAATAGTCATGAATTTCAAGAGAACCATCATTGGCTCTGTGGCTTTTTTCAGTCATGTTTGGTTGTGCAGGTGTAGCATTGGAGGAAAGTTAGATTTAATTAGATTGGGGTTTTGAGAACTAGTGAGTTCTACAAAGCAAGAGAAGGGCAAGGGGTTGAGCAAAGTGATCACTTTAATTACAATGGAATTTAACTCCTGGGTAAGAGGGAAGTTAGGACATAAATTGAGCACAGTGAATGCAGTATTAGTTGAAGGTAGTGATGTGGTTGACAAATTGTTGGAATTACTAATTGGAGTAAATTAAAAAGTAAAAGTTAAAGTAAAAAAAAGGAAAAAAGTTAAAGAACAGGATACTTGAATTAGTATTATTTTTAAAAAATATTTTTTAGGGGCTGGGGTTGTGCCTGAAGTGGTAGAGTGCTCGCCTAACACGTGTGAGGCACTGGGTTCGATCCTCAGCACCACATAAAAATAAAATAAAGATATTGTATCTGCCTAAAACTAAAAAATATTTTTAAGAAAATATTTTTTACTTGTAGACAGACACAATACTTTTATTTATTTTTATGTGGTGTTGAGGATCGAACCCAATGCCTCACATGGGCCACGCAAGTGGTCGTTCACCACTGAGCCATAAGCCCAGCCCTAAAATTAGTATTATTAAGGAAAAGTTGTAGTTACTAATAACAATGTTTGGCTATAAAAGTGGGTTTTCTGAAGGAGAGGTTAGAGCCAGTTGTGGTGGTGCACACCTATAGTTCCAACGACTAGGGAGGCTGAGGTAGGAGGATCTCAAGTTCAGGGCCAACCTCAGCAACTTAGTGAGACCCTGTTTTAAAATAAAAAAGGCTGGGATGTATCTTAATAGTAAAGTACCTCTGGGTTCAATTTCTAGTACCAAAAATAAAAAAGAATGATTTTGGCTAATTTATATTGTTACATTGTGTGCATGTGTAAATATATAACAACAAATCCCATTATCATGTACAACTATTATATACCAATAAAAAATATGGAAAATAAAATAAGGAGAGGGTAGAGGCCAAGATTACTGGGCTAGACAAAAATAAAATATCAAAGATTCACCTTAGAACATCTTTGATTATAAGAGAATAGAAATTCAGTGGAGTAGAAAAGGGAATGAAGAGAAAGGAGGGAGATGAGAAAAAGAAAGAGTGGAGGGCTGGGGTTGTGGCTCAGCAGGAGAGTGCTCACCTTGCACATGGGAGACCCTGGGTTTGATCCTCAGCACCACATAAAAAATAAAATAAGGGGGCTGGGATTGTGGCTCAGAGGTAGAGCGCTTGCCTAGCATGGGCGGGACCCGGGTTCAATTCTCAGCACCACATAAAAATAAAGGCATTGTGTTGTGTTCATCTACACCTAAAAAATAAATATTAAAAAAGTAAAATAAGTGAAATAAAGGTATTATGTTCAACTACAACTAAAAAATAAATATTAAAAAAAGGAAAGACATAACTTTCCTATGTACATATATGAATAAACCACAGTGAATCTTATCATCGTATACATCCATAAGAAATTAATTTAAAAAATACAGCTATGGGAACTATGGGTAAATGGCAAAAAGATCAATAGAAGGAAGGAACAAGGAGGTGGGGGAAGAGAAAAGGAGAGGACTGGGATCTGAATTAGAACAACATATATTCCATGCTTTTATAATTGTATCAAAATGGATTCTACTGTCATGTATAACTAAAAAGAACACCCCAAAAAAGTGGTATTGAAAAGCCAGTCAAAGAAGTGACCTTGAGGTCTAATGACTACAATAAGGAGCCGGAGAGGTAAAGTCACAAGAAAGGAGTTTTAAAGCTGAGGGATTTTAGAGAGGGTGGAAAAGAATGGTCTAGAGGCAACAAGGAGAGCAGGTATACTTTCATGCCTAGTTGTACAGTGGGTATGGATTAAAAAAAAAATAGCAACCATTTAAGGGAGTTGTAGAGAAAACAGTTTCAGCAAAGAACCAGATTTGGAAAATAGGTAGGAAGACCATTTAGAGAATAATTGATTTTGCCAGTAATTGTAAGATCCAGAAGCCATGATTTAAGGGTTTCTGAAATTTGAGCAGAATTGAGAAAAGGAATCAGAGGAGGAGGGGATCCCAGAAAATTATGGACACTACATTCTGAGGATGAGAAATAACTTTGTGACTCATGTAACTAGGGTACATAGTTTAATATGGTTAATGATGATGCTCAAGATAGTAGTGAAGAAGTTGTGAGTGATGAATGATTTTTCTAGGAGCATATGAAATCTGGGGCCTTTTCATTTTTGCCATGCTGCACTACAGTATAATGTTCTGGATATAGTGTAAGTACCACCATATATGGTAGGTATATTCTATTTTGAGAAGTTGGCTGTGAAAGTTAGAAACTGTTAAAGGGTATTAAACCTGGGAATAATACAAAGAAATTCTTTGGGATTCATCATTTTAATAGAAGATAAATTTAACTGGGATAAGATGGAAGTAGAAAGCCTCGTCAGGTATTCATTGGGAATTGAGAGACATGATAAGAGCCTAAGTGTGTATAATGGTAAAGAAGAAGAGGAGCAGGCAGATTTGAGAACTTTGAGATCATATTTGCAGAATTTGATCATTGATAGTGTGTGGAACAGTAAAAGGGGTGTCATGAGTGAAGTTTTTTGTAGGGTTACAGAACATATGAGGGTGCCAATAACTGAGATAGAGAATACAGAGCAAGAACATGTGTCTTGTGATTTAAAACTATAGAAATTCAAAATGTTTAGAAAACTAGAATTAGAACATTATATCCTCATGTACCGATCTCTGAGCTTTAGCAATTTGACATTTTGCCAATTTTATTTCATCTATCCTCCCTGTTTTCATGCTGTAGTATTTTATAGCAAGTCCTAGACATATGACACCTGACAAGATTTATACATATGTATGTGTATACACACACACACACACATATTGGTAGTAGGGATTGAATCTGGGGCACTTTACCACTGAGCTACATCCCCAGTCCCGTTTAGTTTTTACTTTGAAACTGAGTCTTGCTAAATTGCTGAGGCTGGCCTTAAACTTGTGATCCTCTTGCTTCACCCTCCCAAGTTGCTGGAATTACAAGTGTTTACCACTGCATCCAGGAAACATTAATTTCTTAATATATAAATGCTTCTTGACTTACTGTGGGGTTTTACAACAATAAACCCATCAAAAGTTGAAAATATATTAAGTTGAAAATGTATTTAGTACACCTGACCTACTGAACATATAGCTTAGCAACATAGTATACTACAGAGTATCATTTGTTTGCTTTCATAATTATATGACTGATCAGGAGCTGTGGCTCCCTGTCACTGCCCAACATTGCAGGAGAATATGATACAGCATATCACCAGCCTAGGAAAAGGTCAAAATTCAATGTTTGATTTCTATTCAGTGTGTGCCACTTTCACAACACCATAAAGTTAAAAATTTTCAAGTTGGGGATCGTCAATGTGTCTAATACCCAAAAAAAGGTTTTTAAGGAGAAGTGTTTTAATAAAGGTGGGTGAGATCACCTCCCCCCACAAAAAAAAAAATATTATATATATAGTTCAGCCTAAGAAAAGGGCTTGAAACTACACCCTAAAGACTATTACCACTTCGGAGGAACCCACCAAAGAGATCAAAAGGAAAATTGATAGAAATATCACAGAAACTGGGGTAGTGGGGTTTCAGGAAGAACAAAGTAATCAATACTATTAAATGTAGCAGAGAAATCCTATAGGAGTTGGAAAGCATCCATTGGATTAGAAAGTAAGATTGCATTGATAATCTTAGCAAGAACAGTTTTTCAAGTATAGTGCTAAAGACAAAAATCAGAGTGGAATGAGTAAAAGAATAAAAAAAATAAGAAAAAGGAGATGTACTATTTAAAAAGAGTCTGAATGAATAAGGAAGGGAAGAGGCATTAGCTAGAAAACTTGGGCCAATGGAAGCAAAGTGACAAGAGGTGGGAAGGTTTGAGCATGTTTATAGACAAATAAGGTACAAATCATCAGAGGAGAAAAGAGAGGTGTTTATTGGGATAACTGAAAAGACATGGCCCAAGAGCAGGCATCTGGGCACAGGATCAAGGAATAAGAGGATGCTTGAAGAGGAGGAGATAAAAATGGATATGTATGTCAAGAAATTTGTAGCAGAAATGGGATATTATAATTTAGGGAAATCAAACTCTCTAGCCTTGAATTTCTAGGGGAAAGAGATGATCTCTTCAAGAATGAGGGCATAATCAAGAATCTAGGAATTAAACCAGAGACCCTGTGCCTAATAGAGGAAAATGTAGGCCCAAATCTCCATCATGTTGGATTAGACCTTGACTTTCTTAATATGACTATTATAGCACAAGAATTAAAATCAAGAATTAATAAATGGGATGGATTCAAACTAAAAAGCTTCTTCTTAGCAAAAGAAACAATCAGTGAGGTGAATAGATAGCCTACAGAATGGGAGCAAATTTTTACCACGCACACATCAGATAGAGCACTAATCTTTTAAAATATATGAAGAACTCAAAAAGCTAAACACCAAAAAAATAAATAAATAACCCAATCAATAAGTGGGCCACGGACCTGAACAGACACTTCTCAGAAGAGGATATACAATCAACCAATATATTTTAAAATGTTCAACATCTCTAGCAATTAGAGAAATGCAAATCAAAACTATTCATTTCATCTCACTCCAGTCAGACCAATAAGTGTTGGCGAGGGAAAAGGGTACACTCATATATTGCTGGTGGGACTGCAAATAGGTGCAGCCAATATGGAAAGCAGTATGGAGATTTCTTGAAAAACTGGGAATGGAACTACCATTTGACCCAGCTATTCCACTCCTTGGTTTATACCCAAAGGACTTAAAAACAGCATACTGCAGTGAGGCAGCCATATCAATGTTTATAGCAGCATAATTCACAATAGCTAAATTGTGAAACCAACCTAGATGCCCTTCAGTAGATAAACAGATTTTAAAAAATGTGGTTTGTATACACAATTTGGAATATTACTCAGCATTAAAAGGTAATAAAATCATGATGTTTGCTGGTAATTGGATAGTATTGGAGAATATTATGCTAAGTGAAGTTAGCCAATCCTGAAAAACCAAATGCTGATTGTTTTTCTGATATGAGGATGCTGATCCATAATGGGGATGGATGGGGGAGCATGGAAGGAATGAATGAACTTTAGATAGGGCAAAGGGGAAGGTAAGAGGCATGGGGGTAGTAAAAACAGTAGAATGAGATGGACATCATATCCCTAAGAACATGTATGAAGACGTGAATGGTGTGATTCTACTTTGTGTACAACAAGAGACATGAAAAATTGTGCTTTATATGTGTAATATGAATTGAAATGAGTTCTCATATATAACAAACAAGAATGAATAAATTTAAAAAATGAGGGCATAGAAATGAGGATTGAATAAAAAGCAACCAGTCAAAGGTTTGGAGTACTTGAGGGGAGAGGAAGAGATGGTAGAAAACCATGCAAGTGTTGTTGGAGACCACAACTATAAGGGTAACAGTCTGTATTTTTGTGTGATTTCTATAGTAGTACTCACTTACCTGAGTGTTTACGTAGAAAAGGTGGATTGTAGTTATTTTTAAGTTGACCTTTTACTGCATAGATGCAGATGAAGGAGTTACAGGGTGCAGATAGTTCAAGTGATCAAGGATGGTTAGGGAAAGAAGTAGGAGATATGATTAAAGTGGATGGATAAGTAGGTTAAAATGAAGGGATCACTGGGTTAGAGAAGTTAGGCTGAAAAGCAGACTGGTAGACAGAGAATAAGAGGGTTTGGTCAGAAAATGAGATCATGAAGTTTAAGGTATTTGGTGTGAAAAAACTCCAAATGTTAGCAGAGATTCAGAATAGGATTAGGTGCTGAAATGGATTAGAACTTAAAGATGATTAGTATTTAGAAATGAGGTTGGCCTCTTATAAAGAGTTACCTACATGAACATTCAACTTTCCCAGCATCATAACAGGAATTGGATAGAGAAAAAAATTGTAAGCAAATGCCATAATCTTCAGTGAATGTGAGTAAATGATCAGGAAGTCAACACAAGACAGAGAAAAGGACAGTACAGCTTCTGCATCAGAGGAAAACATTTTTTGCTGAGAGTACAGAAAGAGCCAAGATAATACTAACGTACCTATTTGTGTCTCCCAGGGCTGCCTTCCTGGCCCTGTTGTATAAAAGGTGTGAGAGAATGAGCAGTTCTTCCCACCAGAAATGACATCAATTTAATTAATGTAATAATGCAGAGCAAGTGTTCCATGAACAGGTTTAGGGTATAGAAGAGTAACCTCAGATCTCAGAGGGAGGAGCAGTTCAAATAGAAAGGGCCAGCAGTGAGGAAACACAAAGCAGTCAAGAAGTAGAGGTGAGATGAAGTAGGAAATGAAATGTTTCATTTGTTGTTTGCTGGAGAAGTACTGGTAAGTGTGGTGTGACTACATTGACTGACCTCAGCAATCCTTAGTTAAGGCACAGTTTTTTTTGTTGGTATAGAACTGAATGAATGTCCCAAAGGCTGCCATATAGGAATATTCCTCATAGGATAGATTGGGGGGCTGCAGTTGTAGCTCAGTGGTAGAGTGCTTACCTAGAATATGTGAGGCACTGAGTCCAATCCACAGCATTACATTAAAATAAATAAATAAAATAAAGGTATCAAGTCCATCTTTAACTAAAAAAAAAAAAAAGTGAGATTGGGCTTTGTGGCACAAACCGGGCTTGGGAAGCTGAGACAGGAGGATTATTAGTTCAAAGCCAGCCTCAGCAATGGTGAGGTCTTTAGCAATTCAGTGAGACCCTGTCTCTAAATAAAATACAAAATAGGCCTGGGGATATGGCTCAGTGGTTGAGTGCCCCTGAATTCAATCCCCAGTACCCTCCCCAAAAAAGACAATGAGAATCTGAATGTAATAAACTTTTTATCTTGTAGCTATAACAAGAATGTGTGGCTTTGAAAAATCAGTACAGCAATCTATATTTAGCATCTGTTAGCTAAATAACAGTCTCTTATGACTGAAGATGGTTTTTCATGGTTCTTTTTTATGTTCTGAAATGACTAATGGAACCATCTGGAATTGACAGATTTTAATTTCCCCAAAGGCCAGCAAAGTCTTATTTAGATTTGTAATTCTTTTCAATGTTAGGCTCAGTGCCTGGCACTGAATAAAAGAGTGAATAGAGTAAATATATAGAATTTTGGAATATATAGAAGGTCAGTATTCATTCTGCTTTAACTGTTGTTGTCCTTCATTCCCTTTTAACTTCTGTATGTTAGTTTTGTGTGACCTTAAGTTTCTTAAACTTTGTTTTGGAGATGCTCAGTAAAATTTAACATAGGTATTATGTTATTTCTTACATAAGCAAGTGGAAGTTTAGAGAGGTTAAGTAACTCACCCAGTGTTACATAGCCAGTACAGTCAAAATCAATTCCAGTGAACCAGGCATGGTGGCATGCACCTGTAAAACACCAGCTAATCTGGAAATTGAGGCAGAAGAATCCCCAAATTCTATGCCGGCATGGGCAGTATAGTAAGACTCCATCTTAAAAAAAAGAAGAAAGAAACTAGTCAATCAATTCTAATGGATTTTGAAGGTCAAGTGCTTTTCAGATACTAGACTTAGAAATAGTTTTAAGAGCATAGAGCTGATTTTGTGTTTCTTGAGCATAAAGCTTTAAAGCTCTGGTCCTATACTCTAATGCAAAGATGTGTCTTTTATGACTTGAGAATTTATATGACCTGAGATGTTAGCATGGATTTCTCAAGCCTTGCTGGCACTGATGTGTGTTCTTCTGGACCAGTTTGTATTTGGGTAGATAGGATTATATCTTCCCACCCAAAACCGTTACCAAGTACACACTGACTTTTCCTTCTCTCTTTCCCTCATTGCATGGCAACCACTGTTCTGCTTTCTGTCTTTGTGTATAAAACACTTAATTGTTATTAGAATGTGAAATGATTTTCTTTTGTTCACTTAAGAGCCTTTCATCTGGGCTGGGGTTATAGCTTAGTGGTAGAGTGCTTACTAGCAATCTGTCAGGCACTGGGTTCGATCCTTAGCACCACATAAAAAAACAAGTAAATAAATAAAATAAAGGTACTGTGTCCATCTACAACTAAAAACATTATTATAAAAAAAGAGCCGCTAGGGCTGAGGCTCAGTGGTAGTGCACTTGCCTGGCATGTGTGAGGCACTGGGTTCTATTTTCAGCATCACATATAAATAAATAAAATAAACATCTATCAGCAACTGAAAAAAAATTTAAAAAGAGCCCTTCAGGGCTGGGTTGTGGCTCAGCAGTGGAGCGCTTGCCTCACACATGCGAGACCCTGGGTTCGATCCTCAGCACCATATACAAAAATAAACAAGTGAAATAAAAGTATTGTGTCCAACTACAACTAAAAAATATTTTTTAAAAAAAGAGCCCTTCATCTGGCAATCATATCATTGACAACTCATTTGTGTGTGTGCCTTTAATTATGATTATGAATTAATTTAGAAACCATATAAATGCTTATATAAAATGATTTTGTTGTTGGCTTCTGTATTTCCTACTGTTGTGTAACAAATTCCCACAAACTTAGCTGTTTAAAACAACAGACATTATCAGGTTTTTGTTTGTTTGTTTTTGGGTCAAGAATCTACAGCTTGGATTTTCTGCTCAGCCTCTCAGGTTGTGGGCCAGTTGTTGGCTGGGCTTGCATTGTTATCAGGAGCTTCAGTGGGAAAAGATAAATTTCCAAGTTTCCTCAGGTTTTTGGTAGAATTCATCTCATTAAAGCTGTAGGATTGAGATCCTCATTTCTTGCTGGCCATTGGCCAGGGACTGCTTTCCAGCCTCTAGAGGTTACCTGTAGTCCTCTTGCCACAAAACCTTCTCCATAGATACTCCTGTAATATGTAGCTCAGTTTTTTAAAGCCAGCAGGGAGAATTTCTGACTCTGGGAGGCTAGGCCTAGACCTCAACTGATTAGGGAACCTTAATCATGTCTACAAAAATCCTTTCATTTTTGACATATGACCTAATCATGGGAATGACATCCATATTATCTTGGTTAAAACAAGTCTTACAGGTCCTACCCATCCTCAAGAGGAGGAGATTATACAGTGTGTGTAAATGGGATAAAAGGGTACCTTCGAGTCTTGCCTGCTATAGCTTCCTTTTTTAACCTATTTCACAGGGGTTTTTATCAGCTATTGGACACCCTTTCCCCAAAATTATTTTTAATCATGGAAGGAAAAAGAGGACTTGGGATTACCTTGAAGTTGAGGAAGAAGAAGACAAACAATTAGCAGACTCTATGGCTTCTCTGGCATATCTAGTATTTGTTCAGGGCATCAGTATTGATCAGCTTCCAATGGTCTTAAGGTAAGAGTTAGTATTTGGTTTATTCATGTATTCTAAAAGTATCAAACTCTCATTTATCTAATGTCCAGTATATACATATTAACATACTAGTACATTTAAAATAAAGTATAAACAAAGGCTGTTTTTATTATAAATGATACTGGCTATAATGTTAAAGCCAGGTACTAGGAAAGTGCTCTAACACTGAGCTACAATCCTAGCCCAGATGAAATGTTAAAATAAAAAGAGGTGAATATTAAAATCTGTATAAGGGAATAGTGGGCACAAGAGTCAAAAGTGTTAAACTGGTCTTGGTTTTGAAGCTTTTGGTGCCTCCCAGGGCAGGTGGCTAGGTACTACTCATGGTTACTTTTAAGTATCATATTCTATCATATTACAATAACTTATGAAATATGCATATTTGTTAAGGCTGCTAAAGTAAAGTACCACAAACTAGATGTTTAAAATAACAGAAATATATTATCTTATAGTTCTAGAACCTTAGAAGTCTGAGATTAACGTGTCTCAGAAGGTTGTTTCTTTCCAAGGGCTGTGAAGGAGAGCCTCGTTCATGCCTCTGCCTCTAGCTTCTAGTGGTTTGCTCCCAGTCTTTGGTGTTCTTTGGCTTATAGATCTATTACCCTGTTCTCTGCCTTCATGTTCATTTGGTAGTCTCCCTGTGTACATGCCTGTCCAAATTTCCCTTTTTAATAGAAACCAGTCATAATTGGATTCAGGCCTACCCAAAGACCTCGCTTTACCCCAAATAAGGTCATATTCTGAGTATTACAAGTTATGACTCCAACATATCTTTTTGAGGGAGAATATATTTTATTCAACCTATAACTGTATATTAAAATTTATAAATATGTGTGTATACATCATTTTTTTTTCTATTTTAGCCCATCATACCTTTTGCAGTTTAATATGGGGCATATTGAAGTCTTTTTGCAAAGGTAAGATCATTTATATAGTATCTCAGGATTAAATAGTAGTGTTTAAATAAACCTTGTCAAGATGAGGGAGATGGCCTTCTCTTCACAAGGCCCTAATTAATTGATTATTTTATAAAACAGTGAAGTGAATATTTATTAAGTCTTTTTCTTAATAAGGGATTTTCCAGTTATCTAAGGTTTTTAACCTTACTTCAAAAGATGGTAATTTTTTACCCCACTACAGGTTTCTCCATCTAAGGAGGGTCAGTCAATACAAGAAGTTCATCTTTTTGCTTCATGGATGCAATGTAAACTATATCAAAAGGAAGTAGACTTCTTAACCTCACAGTTTTTAACTTTGATCATTGGCAGTGATATTCAGTTATAGTTTTTCTCATTTGAGGTGCTAAGATCAATTATACCTTTTCTCATTTGGGGTGCTAAGAAAGAGGACTTTCTTTTTTTATAAAAAAGGAAAAAAAGGAAGAAGAAATTACAGGGTAACAGGTATGCATAATTTCTACAGACAGAAAATTTAAGCATTTTGCACAACTCTAAATGGTTTCTCTCCCTATAACAAGTTAAATTATTTCTTAAGATCAGTCAGGGCCTTGCAATGCTCTCCTCTATTAACACTAGTGACAGTTTATCAATTCCGTCTCTTCCCAGGTGAAGCAAGATTTGTAATGTGGCAAATGTCCAAAGCCTTAGTCTCTAAGGCATGAATTTCAAGGGTCTCCTGGCACAAGTAGTTATAGACTCTATACATTTTCTGTATTATATAAGCCCTAATGATTTTATATTTATTTCATGTAGTTTCTGTTATTCATACAATGAAAATATGTATCGTTTTGAATCTTTGTTTTTTTTGGTACTAGGGATTGAACCCAGGGATGTTAACCACTGAACTTCATCCCTAGCCCTTATTATTTTTTTATTTTGAGACAGGCTCTAAGTTGCTTAGGGTATCACTAAGTTGCTGAGGCTGGCTTTGAACTTATGATCCTCCTACCTCAGCTGCCCGAGTCACTGGGATTATAGGCATGTGCCACTGTGTCTGGCTTAAGTTCTGTATTGATATTTCCAAACAATTTAGTCATTAACCAAAAACATAACCCTTCTAACTACTTGCATGGCTAGAATAAGAACCTGGAGCCTGAAATTGGTTTTCCAAAGATCTTAAATATTTAGTTAGTAATGATTAATTATTTAAAAAGTATTATCACAAGAGGAATATTTAATTCTTTTTTGTATAAAAATAATTGAAAAAATTTATAGAACAGCCAACTGGAATATATCAGTTATAATTTATTTCTTAGCACTTGCTATTGAAAGTCTATTGATTTGCTATCAATAAATAGGCTCTGAGCAGGTAGTTTTGGTCAGATTTGGACCCAAATCAAAAGAGATATTAAAGGAGATGAAGAATTTTCACTAATTCTTCAACAAAATTTATCCTTAATGATATACATTTGTTTTTCCTAAAGATTCATTTGAAAACAATTTATAAAATCATATTGACAAATTTTAATATTCTCTTCCAGAACAGAAGAGTCTGTTTTCTCCAAAGGATTGGTAAGATTTGTTTGTTTTATACACACACACACACAGATACTTGTGTGTGAATGTATACTTTTTTGTTTGTGTTTTGGTGGTGCTGGGTATTGAACTCAGGGCCTAGCACTCTACCACTGAGCCACATCCTTAACCTCTTCCATTATAATTTAAATACAAATTTTGTCAACACAGCTATTGATTTCACCTTGCATATATTTTAATCTGTAGGAACTGCTGGAGAATGGTTTATTGAGAATAGAAGACAACAGTATACTTTACCAGTACTTAGAAATCAAGAGTTTTCTTACTGTACCTCAGGTAAATAAAACATACACTGTAACTTGAAAATAACTCCTTACATTCCTAAACTTTAGTAAGGTAAAGATTCCTCCAATTCCTCCTCTCCCACTTTCTTTACCTCTGAAAACTCAAGTGTATTGCCATTCAATAGAACCTTCTATAATGATGGAAATGTAATTATCTGTATCATACAGTAGAAAAGCCAGGAGCCTTATTGAATGCTTGAAATGTGGCTAATGGGACTCAGGAATTTTAAATTTAATTTAAATTAATTTGAAATTAAATATCTATTAGTGGCTACCATAGTTGATACCATAACATCTAGTGAAAATGTATTAACTTTCTTGTTGAATACTTTTTGTTTCTATAGGGTTCTTGAAAATGAAATTCCTTGAACTTTTCTGAAGCATCTGAAGCATTTACTAACTCACTACTAGAAAAACATTTTGTTTTTCCCTCCTTGCATTTATTTTGCCTACTACTCTTTGTTGGTTATAATATCCAAATAAGTCCTTAGCTGTAGACATTTCTTAATATTTAAATAGAAAATCATGACTTGTTAATATATTAAGATGGAATATATCAGTTATAACAAGTTAAATAATAACAAGTTAAATTATTTCTTAAGATCAGTCAGGGCCTTGCAATGTACTCCATTTCTTGTACTCCATTTCTTCTACATACTTGATTTCATTTTCTTGCCACTCTATAGATATATTTGAAAACTACCATTTACTTTTTTAGGGGGTTGGTTATCAGGGATTAAACTCAGGGGCACTCACCACTGAGCCACATCCCCATCCCTATTTTGTATTTTATTTAGAAACAGGGTCTCACTGAGTTGCTTAGCACCTCACTTGTGCTGAGGCTCAAAATCCTCCTGCCTCAGCCTCCTGAGCCGCTGAGATTATAGGCTTGCAACACCATGCCCGGTTTATCCTTCACTTTTAAAAACACACTTTGTAACATCTTATTCTGTTAATTACAAAATCAATTATAGTTAAGTTTCCTTATAGAAATAGTAGTGGAATGAAAGGAAAAAAAAATAATTTACTTATAAATCTACCCTCACTTCTTTGAATTTTTAGTATTCACTATTGGTAATGTATTTGTTTGCAGTCACTATAACCTATTTACATCAAAATTAAATTTTTTTTTTATAATTTCCAGGGCTTAGTCAAAGTGATGACACTTTGTCCCATTGAGACATTGGTATGTACATTTGGGGGACTAATGAGTTATAATAAGAAATTTTGATAAATAATTTTATTTTTATTCATTTTATGTAACATTTTTATTTGTTCCATTTTAGAGGAAAAAGAGTTTAGCTATGCTTCAACTGTATATTAACAAGTTGGATTCACAAGGCAAATATACTTTATTTAGGTATGTATCATGCATGGCTAATTGTTAAGTATTATGGTTGATTAAAAGTCAAGTTAATACTATGTAATTATTATAGGATATAGTATTTCAGTATGTTTTACACATAATTCAACTCTAGTTAAAAGCCATATTATAATTGCCTAATCTGTGACAAGTAGAGGTTTATCAAATATTTTGGATATATATATATCCATATATATAATATATAGTTCAGTTCAATTAATTGGAGTACTCCAAACTTAAAAAAGGTTTTAAAAAGATTAAACTGAGGTTGAAACACTCCTGCTAGAACTTTACAATTTTAATAATCTCCACTATTCACAGTTGAGAATAGCTCTAGATGTATAATTTCAAAACACTAGAACTTTATAATTTTGGAAATATCCAGTTATAAATAGAATTTACTAGTTAGTAAGAACAGTAACTATTACAAGTGACTTTGTAATTGCTTGATCTCTCTTGCTTATTACCTTCACTATGGATTTTATATCCCTAGAAATAAAACATGGCCCATTTGAATTTGCAAAACTTTCATCATCATTTAGTTGTAATGTACTTCAGAATAATTTCATACGTTGTAATTTTTGCCTTCAAGGTGCTTATTGAATACAAGTAATCACTCAGGTGTGGAGGCCTTTATTATTCAAAATATCAAAAATCAGATTGACTTGTCATTTAAGGTAAGAACATAGATGTCAGTTTCCAATTAATTTATTAATATTGGGAATATATCAATGTGGGGTTTTGCCCTAGTCTTTTTCTTTCTTTAGTATTCTTTCCCTATTTCTATTCTTTTAAAAAAAAAAAAAAAAAAAAAAAAAAAAAACACTTAATTTTGAAGTTTTGTTAACTCTAAATTTAAATTGTATTAATTTTTTGAGCTAAAATTATGACATTTTGTTTTGTCATATGCTTCTGAAAAGTAAATGGAAACTTGTCTCATGTATTAGTGAATATACAATATTTTCCATATAGCAAACAGAAAACATCAATATTCTCAAATGAGCAGTGTTTGTTTCAGGTGTTTGGAAAGTGAATAGAAGTATCAAAAGTTAAAGTTAAAAAAATATAGATATACATTTTAAATGTGTTAATAGTTTATTCTTACAGCATCAGGGTATTAGAAAAACACAATTTATCATGCTACTATTTAAACCTTTCCCAATTTTTCTTTTGCTTTTCAGAAAACAAAAAACAAATGGTTTACAGGACCACAGCTGATTTCTCTTTTAGATTTGGTACTGTTTCTCCCAGAGGGTGCTGAGACAGATTTACTGCAAAACTCAGATAGGTGAGATGACCATTACTAAGGTTCAAATAGTAAACTACCTAAACTAATAAAATATATTTTCCTGTGATTTTATGATAGGGGTTAAGTGAAGATTTTTGTATTTAAGTTATTTGATGTGTAAAAACAATATAATCTCTTTTAAGAATGACCAATACTCTACTTTTATACCTTTAACGTATCCAGCATTCCATAGAGATTTGCAACTAATGTTTGTGACTAAAAATTAAGAACCTCGTGTATATAATTTATAAAAAGTTTATGTATTTTGATTTTGATGTTTTTTTCATATAAATCATGTAGTTTCACTTTTGATATACTAGCTGTTGAGAAATGTTTTTAAGCATTTACAAACAAGAGGAATTTTTTATCTTTTTTAGTATTTTCAGTTGTGGATGGACACAATATCTTTTATTTATTTATTTGTTTGTTTGTTTGAATGTGGTGCTGAGGATCAAACCTAGTGCCTCACACATGCTAGGCAAGTGCTCCACCACTGAGCTACAACCCCAGCCCAAACAAAAGGAATCTTAAAATCCAGACATCAAGACAGTGCTTTCAAGTATTAAAGATAACAATGTTGTAGAAGTAAAGCATTTGTCTAGCATGCATGAAGTCCTGTGTTTGATCCCTGGTACACACCTGCCCCCCCAAAAAAAAACCCACAGAGAATAGTAATTTTCACAGTTGCATTGGTGTGAGCTTAAATGCAAATCGAGTAATAAGTTAGTCCTTCTCCAAAAAATATGATGGTAATAGTTTTTAATGACAAACCATAGTTATAAAAACATTCTCAAGATTTTTAACTTGTTTTGTGCATTGAAATTGCTGTTGATTATATAAAATTATACTGTAAGTAACAAATTATATTTTTAATTAACAGGATTATGGCTTCATTAAATTTATTGAGATATTTAGTTATTAAAGATAATGAAAATAACAGTCAGGTAAGTGAATTATTTGAAAAAGAAATAATGTATTAAAAATTCATAAGGAATGTTTCAGATTTTCTTAATTAGTATCTACTTAAGCCAATGTTTAATATCTTAGCCCCTACAGAGTTTGGGATAAAGTGCCAACAATTTATTCTGCCACCTGCAGTTAATTCCCAGGAGCATTTACCACTGCACATCCAAGTTAACTTTCCCTTTGCTTTTCCTGTTGTGCCTCTGCTCTTTTCCTAGATGCACTCAGGTCTGTTGGGTAGATAAGTTGCAGATCCTAAGTTAACTGTAACCTTGTGGAACTCAACTTATATTTGGGTGACTTGTTCAGTTTCCTCTACCTTATAGTTCATGATTTAAGCCTGAACCATATAAAATTATGGTATTTTAAAAAGATACATGATAAAGTGAAGTATTTTCAGCACTAAAACTAAATTTGTTAATAGCACTTTTTGGATAATGTGTAGGAAGTTGGGTTTTTTTAAAAAATACCATTTCATTTGAAGTATTCAATAAGTAGAAGACTATTTGAGGAAGATGTGTCATAGAAAAGTTATATTTGCTTTTACCTTTCCTTCCCTTCTACTTACCCTATTCTAATATTGCTTTCCCTGTATGTGTCACTTCTGTTAACTATAGCCATCTTAATTATGTGTTGGTAATCTATTTTTTTAAAAAAAAAAAGTATAGGGAGAATGAAAAAATTGATTTTATGTAAAGATGCCTGAGAATTTAACAAATACATAGATTAATTTATCCAAACCCATATCAAATAGAGAACATTTAATCATCACAAGAAGTTCCCTTATGCTCCTTCCCAGGTAATTCTGACCTCATTGCTCCACCTCCATCCTATCCCTGCCACAGGCAGCCACTATTCTGGCCAGGTGCTATGCAACACTTATTCTTTACTTTTCCCTCTTCAGTGATAATATAGGTACAGGAAGAATCACTAACTTGCACAAGGATACACATCTAGAAAATGTAGAAATGGCTAAGACTCCAGTGGCCAGAAGTTTTGAAATCACAAAAATCTTGGCTCCTAAAGGAACTTGTGGTAAAAACAGAAAAGTTACAGCATAAGATTCAGCAGCAGTGAAGAGACCCTAAGGTTTCAGGAAGGTGTCCATAATTAGGGTAAGGTATGAGTTTTTACCTTTTTAGTTATCAGGAAAGATTGTTAACCTATGTAAGAGATGATTTAAGTTGCTTAACAGTAAAAAAAAATGAATCTTTTTTTTTTTTTTTTTTTTTTTTTGGTACTGGGGGATTTAACTTGGGTGTTTTACCACTGAGCCACATCCACAGCTGTGCTAAATTGCAGAGGCTGGCTTTGAACTTACAATCCTCCTGTCTCAGCTGCCCAAGCTGCTGGCATTATAGGCATGGGCCACTGTACCCATCGAAAATGAATCTTGGTGATTATGACACACAGATTATTAGGTGTGATATATAGTATAATACAGAGGCAGCAAATAGGTTCTTACCTAAAGAAGACTTAAGAGTAGCTTAGCATTGAACAATGTCTGCTTTGATATCCACAGATAATACTCACTTTAATTTGGCTTGAACATTTCATGGTGAAAAAAAGATAACATCCAGTTTATATATCTGACTTCTTATTTAATGGTTTAAAATTTTTTCCCTTAGCGATGAAATATTCTAAATTTTGGCCACATAAGTTACATAATTATCATACCAGGGAAATTAGCAAAAAAAAAAAAAAAACCTAATCCAAGATGGCAATCTGATGTCTTTGAGGCAGCTTAAGAGCTTGTGCATTATGGCAATGTTTCTCCCATGTACAATTATAATACATCATATATATATAAAATGAGAAGCAAATCTGTCTCCTGTGGTTAATCAAAAAAAATGACAGCTTCTGTAGCTGTGGGTTAGCTCAGTGGTAGAGTACATGTTTAGCATTTGCAAAGCTCTGGATTCAATCCCCAATAACCAAAAAAAAAAAAAGCAGTTTCTTAATTTTTAAGAAGTTTTGGATAAAGGAAAAACAAAATTATATTCTTGTCATACTAAATAATGGGGCATTTTATTCAGAAGGACTCCTCCCAGTTCCTATTTTTGATAGGATATTTGTCAAGAGGCTAATAGTCAGATGAAAAATTTAAAAGTATCAGAAAGATATACAGGAAATTTAAATAAGAACAGAATCATTCAAAGACAACAAAGTGATTCATAATTGAATAATAATCCATTTCTTTTCCTTTCATTTCAAGTTATTGTCCACTAATTTACTCTTTGACATTCCCTTCCTCACCCTACCATTTCATGACTGTCTCCCTATATTATGTCAAGAACTTTATCCCATACCTCAGTTTCATACATCTTTTCTTGAATCTTACAGCATAAGTCATGCTCCATGTCTAATATAAAAACCAACTTAATTTTTATACCAAATATTCCTTATTGGGCAGTATCTTTAAATAGTTATTACTTGTTTTGAATTATAATAATTCCAATGGACATCTATAATTATGCTATACCTTACCTTTTGTCTACTCATATTTTTACCCATCTATTTGCTTGCCCATTGTTTCCTACATTACTTCTGATTGTAATGTGTACAGTAAAAGCAGGGTCAAAAGAAACGAGATTTCAAAAATCATAAGTAGCAGGAATTTTTAAAAATTCAATTGTGTAATGTATGTATACATATATTCTTTTTACTAAGGAAAAAAGTGCAGATATCTCACATAATAATACATATATAATTCTATATAATCTATTCTTTCCTCAAGATTAAAACATATCCTGGTGCTGAGCATGTTGCTCAACATTAGAGCACTTGCCTAGCATGTGGGAGGCTCTGGGTTCAATTCCCCATACTGCAAAAATAAGTAAATGAATAAATAAATACAAATATATCCCATGTGAGGTATCTGCAGTGCCAAATGATTTCAGGTGATAAAAGTTCAATAATATTACAAGTAGCAGAAGTTCTGCAGTATTACTTTATAAATAAGAAGACATATACAAGTAGGAGAAGGGGGAAAGCTGGTTCTTGATCATGTCCTTTTTTTTTTTTTTTTTTTTTCCTCTTCATTATTATGGTTGACTGTATTCTTTCCAAGTTCCCTGTCTGTTCTGGAAATAAATTTAATCGTGGTATAGAAATACCTTCTCTTCCTTTTGTAAAAGAGTCTGCAGTAGATTTTGGAATGTACAGTTAAGGCTTAGAACTGAAAAGATTTCAGAACTATGACATCAATTGCAAGTTACTTTTTTTCCTAGACATTTAAGATATATACACAATGGAATTTTACTTAGCATTAAAAAAGAACAAAACCATGGCATTTGCAGGTAAATGGATGGCGTTGGAGAAGATAATGCTAAGTGAAGTCAGCCAATCCCCAAAAAACAAATACTGAGTGTTTTCTCTGTTATAAGGAGGTTGTAGTGGGATTGGGAGGGAGAGCATGGGAGGAATAGATGAATTCTAAATAGGGAAAAGGGGTGGGGAGGGAAAGGAACCAGGCAGGGGATTAGCAAGGATGGTGGAATGTGATGGATGTCATTATATAAAATACATGTACGAAGACTTGAATTGGGTGTCAACATACTTTATATACAGAGATACAAAAATTGGGATATATATGTGTATTAAGAATTGTAATGCAAAAAAAAGCGCATTACCTTAGAATAGGTAGAGGGGAAGGCAGGGGATGTGGGGATAAATAAGAAAGATAGTAGAATGAAACAGGCTTTATTACTTTATGCATGTATGTGACTATATGACCAATGTGATTCTACAATATGTATACTCAGAAAAATGAGAAATTACATCCCATCTATGTGTGATATATCAAAGTATATAAGTGCAATTCTACTGTCATATATAACTAATTAAAATAGATAAAAATTTTAAAAAAATAATTTCAACAGAAAAATGAAAAATGGTGACACAAAGACTCACATTAAATGCTAGAGGTAAAAATAAATAAAAACGAAGGATACTGAAATGAAGAATTCTTATGGGATGATAAGTATAGCATTAAACTGGGATGCAGAGGAAAAAGTAAGTGAGCTTGAAAATGGAGTGTAGAAATTCTGTAGTTATCCTATATTTAGACAAAGGCGCCAAAAACATACATTGGAGAAAAGATAGCTTGTTCAACAAAATGGTGCTGGGAAAATCCACATGTAACAAAATGAAATTAAAACTCTCTCTCTCACCATGCACAAAACTCAACTCACAGTGGATCAAGGACCTAGGAATTAAACCAGAGACCTTGAGCCTAATGGAAGAAAAACTAGGCCCAAATCTCCATCATGCCAGATTAGACCCAACTTCCTTAATAAGACTCCTTTAGTGCAAGAATTAAAACCAAGAATCAATAAATGGGGTAGATTCAAACTAAAAAGCTGCTTCTCAGCAAAAGAAATAACCAGTGAGGTGGATAGATACAGAATGGGAGCAAATCTTTAACCACAAGCACATCAGATAGAGCACTAATCTCTAGGATGTATAAAACACTCAAAAACCTTAACACCAAAAAACAAATAACCCAGTCAATAAATGGGCCAACGAACTGAACATCTCTAGCAATTAGAGAAATGCGAATCAAAACTACAAGATTTTCTCACTCCAGTCAGAATGGCAACTATCAAGAATACAAACAACATAAGTGTTGGTGAGGATGTGGGGGGAAAGGCGCACTCATACATTGCTCGTAGGACTGCAATTAGTGCAGCCAATGTGGAAAGCAGTATGGAGATTTCCTTGGAAAACTTAGATGGAACCACCATTTGACCCAGCTATCCCACTCTTTGGTTTATACCCAAAGGACTTAAAAACAGCATACTACAGGGGGCTGGGGATGTGGCTCAAGTGGTGGCGTGCTTGCCTGGCATGCGTGCGGCTGGGGTTCAATCCTCAGCACCACATACAAATAAAGATGTTGTTTCTGCCCAAAACTAAAAAATAAATATTAAAAATTCTCTCTCTCTCTCTAAAAAAAAATAGCATACTGCAGGGACACAGCCATCTCAATGTTTATAGCAGCACAATTCACAATAGCTAAATTGTGGAACCAATCCAGATGCCCTTAAGTAGATGAATGGATAGGGAAACTTTGGTATATATACACAATGGAACATTACTCAGTATTACAAGAGAATAAAATCATGGCATTTGCAGGTAAATGGATGGAGTTGTAGAATATAATGCTAAGGAAAGTAAGCCAATCCCCAAAAACCAAAGGCCGAATGTTTTCTTTGAGGATACTGACTTATAATGGCAATGAAGGGGGGAGCATGGAAGAATGGAGGAACTTTAGATAGGGTAAAGGGGAGGAAAAGGTAGGGAGGGAGCAAGGGGGTAGGAAAGAGGTAGAATGAGTTAGACATCATTACCCTAAATACATGTGTGAAGACATGAATGGTGTGAAAATACTTTGTGTACAATCAGTGACTTGAAAAATTGTGCTCTATATGTATAATACAAAATGAATAGCATTCTACCATTGTGTATAACAAATTAGAATAAATAAATAATGGAATTTTAAAAATTAAAAAAGAAAAAAGAAATTATAAAATTCAAATCCAGAAGGAAAAGAGATTTTTAAAATGGAACATAACATCTGAGCTCTATGAGTACAAGTGACTTATGGCAAGAGTAATCAGTGTCTCAGAAGGAAAAGAGAAATATTCCAAAACATAATGGCCAGGTATTTTTCAAAATCAAGGACAGACATTAACTTACAAATCCAGTAAATCTCCAGCAGAAACACCACACTGAGAACCTTTGTTATCAAACTAAAAATTACAGATGAAGAGAAAAACATATAAAGAATCTAGAGGAAAAAATGACACATTACAGAAGAACAACAATAAGAATGATGTCTTATTTGAAGCAAAAGAAGCTAAAAGACAAAATTACCATTCTGAGATAAGACAAACAAAAAACCCAATATGAATCTGTGGTTTTGTAGCCCTTTAAACTGATCTTCAAGAATGAAGGATAAATAAAACATTTTCTTAAAGGAAATAGAATTTTTTAAATTATTTTTTAAATTTTTTATTTTTTATTTATATATGACAGCAGAATGCATTACAATTCTTATTCATCTAGGGCACAGATTTTCATAACTCTGGTTGTATACAAAATATATTCACATCCGTTCTTGTCTTCATACATGTACTTTGGATAATGATGATCACCACATTCCACCATCATTTCTGACCCCATGTCCCCTCCTTTCCCCTCCAACCCCTCTGCCCTATCTTGGGTTCATCTATTCCTCCCATGTTCCCTCTCCCTATCCCACAATGAATGAGCCTCCTTATATCAAATAAAATATTCAGCATTTGGTTATTTGATATTGGCTAACTTCACTTAGCATTGTCTTCTCTAACTCAATCCATTTATCTTTTTTTAATAGTGTTTTCTTAATATTCTATTTTCCTTTGTTTTTTTTTCTCTTTCCACGTTTTTTTAAATATATTTTTTTAGTTGTAGATGGACACAGCATCTTTATTTTTGCTTATTTTTTTAATGTGGTGCTGAGGATCGAACCCAGGGTCTCACCACATGTGAGGCAAGTGTTCTACCACTGAGCTACAACCCCAGCCCCTCTTTCCACATTTTTTATTGGTACATTATAGTTGTACATAATGATGGAATTTGTTACATATTCATTCGTACATGCACTCAATATAACATTATAATTTGGCCAACATCACTTCCTAGGACTTCTTCCCTCCCTCCTCTCCTCTCCCCCTGGGATCCCTTTCCACTTCTGATCTCCCTCTGATTTTCATGAGATCCCTGCCTCCACATCTTTACTTTTTTCTCTCCAGCTTCCACATGAGAGAAACATATTACCCTTGACCTTTGAGACTGACTTATTTCACTTAACATAATGGTCTCAAGTTCCATCCATTTATAGTGGTTTTTTTTAAGAGATACAGTAACCTAATGTAAGACAGAAAATATTCTTATTTTCATAGCTTCTTCACTCCTACGTGCTTCTAAAAATATTACAGTTCATCATAGGGAAGATTTGTAAAATTATACTGAACAGAATATGTAACAAATTTTCTTTAACCTAATTCTGGTATGTGTTTTTATTACCTGAAGTTTTATGGTTATGGGCTGTGTATTAAGACAAATTATCACCATTGAAAACAAGGTTTTAATATTAAAAACCTTTTAGATTTGCATTGTTCATTACAGTAGACAATAGCCATTGTGGTTATTGAAATTTTAAGTGGCATTGGATACTGCCATTTTAGATCACTATTTCTCAGCATATGATCCTAATCAAAATCATCTGGGTTTTTTGGTAAATTTCTGGATTCAGCTCCGTATCTATTCAGTGAAAACCTCTGAGTAAAGCAAGACATCTATATTTTTAACTAACAGTGAAATTTGAGAACTTCCACATATTATGCATGAAAATATTTTTATGAGGTATCATTTGCAAATAATAGATGGTAATATTAACTAAAACTAAATAAAAACTGTGGAATGCAGCTGCATTGGTACAGAAAAATTCCAGCTTAAAATGCTTATATTAGAAAAGGATTATTAAATGAATTTTCTGATGTGATTGTTTAAAGTTGCATGAAGACATAATCTGTTGATTAAAAAGGGACTATAAGTACAAACAGAAAAATAAAAAATTATAGGACAACGTATAAGTACATTTGAAAGCTTTAGTGAAATGGAATTTTTTAGATAGCACCATCTACTAAAAAAGAAAAAATAAAACCTAAGATCAGATAATTTTATCACACTTTCAAGAAACGGATAACTCAAATCTTATATGTTTCAAAGAGTAGAAAGAGAATTGTCATAACTGCTACTGTGAGTCTATTTGGGAAGATAGGTCCTAAATACCAAAACAAATAATATAGTAGTCCCCCGTTACCCACCATCTTGCTTCCTTCAGCTCCAGTTTACCGATAATCAAGCTCAGTCCAAAAATACTAAATATAAAATTCCAAAAATAAATAGTTTGTAAGTTTTAAATTATACAATGTTCTGAGTAGCCCCAAATTATCCTTTGTCCAGCATATCTGTACTGCATATGTTACCTATTTGGAGGGGTCCTTTCTAAGAAATATTTGCTTAGCCCAAGATTGTCCCAGAAATGATTTAATTTTAAGTTTTATATTAGGTCTGCAATCCATTTCAAATAAATTATTTATATGGTATAAAGTATGAATTAAAAGAATTTTCTTTTGACTTCAGCACTATTTGTTAAGAAGACTGCTTCTCAAACTAGTTGGATTATGTTGATACCTTTGTCAAAAATGAATTGAGTTATATTTTGGACTCTGTTCTGTTCAATCCTCATATGTCTTATTTTTTTTAATCAGTACCACATAGTCTTGACTACTGTGGTTTAATAGTATTTCTGTTTGTTTTGGTACTGGGCATATTGAGTCCAGGACCTCATGCATTAAGCACAAAATCTACCATTGAATTATACATACCCTCATCCGTACTAAGTCTTGAACTCAAGTAATGCAAGTCTGCCAAGTTTTTTCTTTTTCAAAATTGTTTTGGCTATTATAGGTCCTTTATTTTGTCATATAAATTTTAGAATCATCTTTGTCAATCATCCCTACCCACAAAGGGCTAATTTAAGATTCCATTTATGTGATATTCTGGAAAAGGCAAAAATTACGAAAACAAAAATCAGTGGCTGCTGGGGGTAGGGAAAAATAACAAAAGGACACAAACTTCTGGGATCATGGAAATTCATGGTGGTGGTTATATGACGGTACATTTATTTTGAACTACATAGCTAAAAAGAGTGTATTTTAATGTAAATAAGTGATACCTAAATAAACCTGGCTTTAAAAAACAATAGAACAAGATTAGGCTCGATATTGCACTAGGCTAGAACTCCCCATGAATAAGCAAGTGCACCCATTAAATAAAAATCTGCCGTAATGTTTATTTTTGAATGATAGTTTTTTTCTGCATTATATTTATATATTAATAAAATTACATCAGTGTTACATATAAGAAAGTTTTTTGGTAGATTTTTATTTCAACTATATAAATAAAAGTGTTCTGAATTGTGATGTGAAACATCACAACTGTGGGTCATAATAGAAGTATTTTGAAAAATATTGGGGCTGGGGATGTGGCTAGCGGTAGCGCGCTCGCCTGGCATGCGTGCGGCCCGGGTTCGATCCTCAGCACCACATACCAACAAAGATGTTGTGTCCGCCGAAAACTAAAAAATAAATATTAAAAATTCTCTCTCATTCTCTCTTTAAAAAAAAAAAGAAAAAAAATACTACTGTAGAAAAACTTTTATCCTGTATGAAAAAGAAAACAGCAGTTTCAGTGCTGCATTGTTTGAAATATTGAAAAATTAGTAGCAAGCTGGGTGCGGTGGTGCATACCTGAAATCCCAGCAGCTTAGGTGGCTGAGGCAGGCAGATCTCGAGTTCAAAGCCAGCCTCTACAATTTAGTGAGGCCCTAAGCAGCTTAGCAAGACCTTGTCTCAAAATACAAAAAATGCTAGGGATGTTGCTCAGTGTTTAAGTACCCCTGGGTTTAATCCCCAATACAAAAAAAAAAAAAATAGTAGTAGCAGGATAAATTATATACCAGGATTCCTATATGCCAATTAAAATTTAAAAATTAGAGATGCAGCATAATTCAAAAGTACAACATAAACAAAAAAAGGAAACTGAAGCAAGATTATTCACAGTATTGTATAAAAATTGTATATGAAAACCTGTCATGTATTTTTAAGTGATACAGACATTAGGAAGCTAACCATGCAAGTTTGGATAATAACTACCTCTTGAATAAAAGGGAATTCAACCATATCTAGTGTTTTTATTTAAATATGAGAAAATGTTTCATTTTGATAAAGATAAATGTGGATCCCAAGGGTGTGTAATCTACATACTTCGTATTTGAATGTCATCAGTAACCTACCTAGAAGTGAAATCCATCAGTGGTAGTGTGTTCCACCTGTAAGCTTAGAGGTGAAGTCAAAAGAGAAGGTTAAAGGGAAGGAGGTAGACAGAGAAGTTCTTTAAAGGAAAAAACGGGGGGGGGGGGGCTGGATGAAGAGAGGTCAAAATAGGAGACAAGAGCAGTGGGTACATTTGATACATTAATACGCTTATTCTGTGGGACTGCAGTGGTTGAAGAAAATCCAGCTGTAATACTGTATAAGTCATGTTTTCTATAAAAAAGTTAAGTAAACGTTGTGTTGATAGAAATTTAGAAGTATATTTAAAATAATTTTTAAATTACACCACTAAACACAGGTTTGTGGCTTTAAAAAAGACAGAATAATTAAGGTAGGAATATGGCTCAATAAGTGGTAGACTACTTGCCTAGAATCGGTGAGGCCCCAGGTTTGATCCCCAGTACTGGGGGGAAAACAAATAGGATAATTAAGTAAAAAGCAGTAATGAAAATTGCATCAAACATTGTTGATATTATAGCTATATGCCCTTCTAGACTCTCTGCTGGCACATCTATACATTTTTAAAAATAAAAATGAAGTCATACTCTAGGAATTATACTGCTATATAACCTTTTCCTCGTTTACCAATATGTACTGAAGAACAGTGTTTTAATGGCTGTGTAGTTATCCATTATGTAAATGTACCAGAACTTACCATTCTGCTATGAAATGTTTTCATGAATTTCAATTTTCACTATTTAAACATAATTTTTTTAAAAAAGCCATCTCTGCAGTAAAATCATTAGAACATACATCTTCTTTAATTATTTCCCCAAGAGAAATTTGTAGATGTTAAATGAAATAATAGGCATATTTCTGAGGTTTTGAATTTTTTTAGTTCTTCCCTAGAACTCTACTTTTCTTAGCAGTGTACACACGGGCAAATGAAAAGAACAGATTTAGATGAAAAGGAAATGTGACAGTTACTAATGTTACCAATTGTGTAATGTAAGTAAGTGTGATAGATTTTATCTGGAGGATATGCTTGGCTCAAAATAAGTTCATTTAAAAATATTTTTTCGGGGGCTGGGGATGTGGCTCAAGCAGTAGCGCGCTCGCCTAGCATGCGTGCGGCCCGGGTTCGATCCTCAGCAGCACCACATACCAACAAAGATGTTGTGTCCGCCAAGAACTAAGAAAAAATAAATAAATGTTAAAATTCTCTCTCTCTCTCTCTCTGTCCCCCTCTCTCTCTCACTCTCTCTTTAAAAAAAATAAATAAATAAAAAAAATAAAAATATTTTTTCAAGTGGTCCATTTCATTTTTATAGTTAGGTAAAAGAGCAACCCAGTTACCCTAAGATATTTTCCAGTATAAAGAGTACTTAGAAACTTAATAATGCCAGTGGATTTTCATTCTTTTTCTTCTTCATCCCCTTCTTTTAAAAATAAAGACTTTGTTAATATCCTCCTTTAGTACTGTATCTGGAAATGATCTTGAAATGTAAACTTCTCAGATATGAAGCAACATAACCCTAAGCTGCCAAATTATTTTTTTTAAAGTGTCCATCAATAGGAAAGAAAACAAATCATCTTAATCTGTAGCAAGGATATAAATTGAAGAGCCCAGGGTTGAATATTTAGGATAGAGTCATCATGGAATGGTTTATATGGGGAGAGAAATGTTTCAAAGCATGTAAAATTAGCATCAGATAATTTTCTCATTGGATAAAAATTAGAGCTCTCAAAAGTAGGAGCTAGCCAAAGGCAGCCACAATGATAATGAGCATAGGGCCCTATGTATATTTTTGTTTCAATTGTTATTCATATAACATAATCAGCTGTGGTATAAAAGTGTTAAAAATTAAATTATCTTGTAAAGCAAGGATCATGTTTCATTAATTTTTGTTTCTCCTACTCTTGAGTACATGTTTAGTAATAGGAAACAGGTAAGTATTAAATCAAATTACTAATTCTTTTATTAATTCTTCCTAACAGACTGGATTATGGACAGAACTTGGAAAGATTGAGAATAATTTCTTAAAGCCACTTCATACAGGACTTAATATGTCAAAAGCACATTATGAAGCAGAAATTAAAAATAGCCAAGAAAACAGCCAAGGTTAGTAATATGCAATTTTATTTTCATTAAGTTTCTCAAATTCTGGAACTACCAAACTCAAAAAGAACACTTTTTTGTACATTAACTTATGCCAAACAAGGGACCACAACAGCTGTGATTTTATTTTTAATTAAAATGATTCTTAGTTGATCTGTAGTAAGCCAATTGCTATTGAAATTGGGTTAGTGAAAATTTAAACCAAATTGAAGCATATTTTGTTTTAAAGCTCAAGTTCTGATTTAGTGTGGTTGTACTACAAGTATTACCCTTTGAGTGCTATCATACTTTATTCTATATTGCTAGGTCAGTTCCCCCATCTCACTCCTGAGTAAATCTGAACAAATTATGAGAAAGAATCTTAGATCCAAAATTACTTTGTCAGAAATTCTGCTATAATAATCTTGTGATCTCTTCCATATATCTATGGTGATATTTTTAGAGGCATTACTAGAAATTTTCTCTTTTTCAGGTTTATAATGACTATAATTCAGATTATACTCTAAAGAAAAGTTCATCCTATAGATGACAAAATAATGTTTAAAGCATTAATTCACGTTACAGAATTGATACTTTTACTTGCTTATAACTCTACAAATATTCTTAGAGCTGATGTTAAGATTCAATAATTTACACAAATAACTTGCACATTTTTTAATGATGAAGGTAGCTTATAAATGTATTATTAAAATCTGAGAGTTGTTTTACTTATTTATTTTTTGGGGGGTACTGAGGATTGAACCCAGGCCCAGGGAAGCTTTACCACTGAGCTACATCCCCTGCCCTTTTTATTTTAATTTTGAGACCAGGCCTTACAAAGTTGCTGAGGCTGTCCTGAAATTTGCAATCCTCCTGCCTCAGCCTCTTGAGTTGCTAAGAATACAGGCGTGCACCATTGCACCTAGCTCTTGAAAGTTATTTTAATGGCTAAGTATGACATGAGGGTTTTTTTTTTCCTTTCTCTTACAGCAGTCCAAAAGTCTAAGGATCTTTGTTCTGTAACTGTCGGTGGAGAAGAGATCCCTAATATGCCCCCTGAAATGCAACTTAAGGTGATTTGAAAATTTTTAAAGCTATATATAGAGATGAAATCTTTTGTTTTGTTGTAAAGGCAGCATGAGCAACACTAATTTTCTTGGCATTACAGGTCCTACATTCAGCTCTTTTCACGTTTGATTTGATTGAAAGCGTTCTGGCTCGAGTAGAAGAACTCATTGAAATAAAAACAAAGTCTACCTCTGAAGAAAATGTTGGGATAAAGTAAAAGTGTTACTTTCTAAATAAAAACTAATAAAGTACATTATACTTTATTTAATACCTTTTATAAAAACAGTTTTACTAGAAAAAATATTAGCTTTTCTCAGTTGTCTGTTTCTATAATGACACATTATAGATTAGTATTCTTTGGTTTTAAAAAATCAAAATATTGCTTTTGAAAATCCAATACAAACTAATAATTTTGTTGTACATTTCATAAAATGTTAAAATGCTTTATTCATTTATGTAGGGAGTTTGTAAAAACAGATTTACTTTCTGCTTAGTAGGTGTCTGTAACATTTAGAACTCCTAGTGTCAAGTTGGATACCATACCACTGTAAAAGTGTAGTAAGAAATTTTGAGTTCAGAACATTTGATTGTTTCTCTTAGTTTCCCTCTTTCCGGGCTCAGAAGCAGTCTTAAGGAAGAGTTCCATCACCAACTCTCTAGCAGTTACAGTGTGAAAGCACCTGCAAAGATTAATTTTAGAATAACAGTTGCCCTTGTGAAAAACCTAAAAAATATACACAAATCTTCCTTTAGTCCAAGGAGCTAATTAGAAAAACCTATATTTTTCCTACATGTTTGCACATACAACTTAATTTGTATTATTAAGAAATTGTATGGGTTTTGTTTTTGTTTTGTGGTTCAACCCAAGGCCTTGTACATGGTAGGAAAGTGCTCTACCACTGACCCAGCCCCATAAGTTTTATAAGTATGTACCAATGACTTTCTATACAATAATTAAAGGAATCATTCAACAAAACTCCTAAAGTAAAATTACTTTTAATTGTATACATGTTATTATTTTAAATCAATATAAACATCTTTAAAGAATATATTTCAACATTATAATTTAACAGGTAAAATTTTTGTGATAGTCTTCCAAAATGACCTTACAATTGGTACTTTAATTTGGGTTAATTGCATCTCCACCCAGTTTTATCTTTTGAAGCATTTTCCAAACAGGACTTTGTTCTATGATGTAAGCTTTAGTTGTTATCATTCTATAGCAGATGCTATCTATGTATGGTTTGGAGGTAGTCTGGAAGAAGATATAAACATGCAGCATTACTTACAGAAACCCAGCTATCTTTTTCAGTCACATAAAATACCTAAATGTAATTCATTCAGCAAGTATCTCTGAATCACCTATAATTTAAAAAATATATGTGTTATTAGAGTAATAGGAAAAATACCTGATTTCCATCTTCAGCAAATTTCAAATATAGCTGAAAAGCAGAATAAGATAGGGGATACATTCCAAATTTAAGACTAAGGAAGACCTGGGCTGGGGCTGGGGCTGGGGCTCAGTGGTAGTCCACTTGCCTGGAATGTGAAGGCACTGGATTTGATTTTCAGCACTACATATAAATAAATAAAATAAAGACCTATCAACAACTAAAAAAATATATTTAAAAGAAAAAAAAAAAAAGGAAGACTTAACTTTGCCTAAGGGAGTTCTGTGTATCTGGGTACACATACGAAAAGAAAGTGGGCAACTATGAAAACATTCCATAAAACAATGTTTGTATTCAATTCATGACTGCAATCTAGGCAGTATATATATTTCAAAGTTTGAAGGAAGATGTGATATATATACAGCTAAATGTTCTTTTGATCCAAACATTCACAAATGGATAGTAGCTACCACAAAAGATGAGGAGAAGCTGAGTTCAGGCTTGGGAAAGAGCTTTAAGCACGAAATAGCAAATTCTCTGAGTAAATAGAAGCTGAGTAGTTGTCAATCCTGCTTAAAAGGGCGTGCAATTTGAAGTTAAAAACCTAAAAGTATACTAGTATTTGTATGTAAACATGTCTTCTTTCCCATGTGACTTACCTTGGCAATAGTGCACATAAGAGTAATAGCATTTGCTGTGTTGTGTACTGGAAGTATCCGTAAGTTACTTCCCAGGAATCTGGAAAAAAAAAAAAATGGTATTTTACAGAGATCATATAACTTACTGGCATTTGCTCTCTTAAACAGGTGTAAAGAGGACATGAATCTCAATTGTAAAGTGTTTATTCATTATGTGTTTATTTCCAACTAATGCCATGGGATTTGAAGTGGCAATATACCCAGAATTTAACTTAATTTAAAAAGGGCTCACTTTTGGTTTAGTCTTGCAGAAGAAGCCCAGAAGTCCTTCCCAAAGCCCATAAGTCTTTCACCAAAAGAGCCCATAAAGTTTATCTTGTAGCAAAACAAAACTCAGGCCTCCCTTTAAGAATTGCTAACTGAAGTAAACAATACAGTGTAAAAAAGAAAAAAAAAACAAAAAACCCTGTAGTGCTGTTTTTCATACCTCTGCTGAATCCTGAACATCAGTTTCCATTCTTCAGGCCCATGGAGGGCAGCAAACAAAACCAAAAAACTATTTTTGTGAATATTAATAAACTTCTCAATTTTGTTTATAAATATTTCTTCAGCTGACATAATGCATTCTTTAGCGTCCATTAATAAAAATGCAACTCCTAGGAAAGGTAAAAGTTCAATCTGTCATATAGAGCAAAATTTGTAAACTCAACAAAATAAAAAATAGCTATAACAAAATATCCAGACCCTAAACTCATAAGGAGTAGAAATTATAACAATTCTTAACAAAAATGATTTAGGTAGTTCTTTGAAGTACTCTAGTAAAATAATAATTTGCATAGCAGTGTTTTCCAGATAAGGCACTGTCCATATGAAGGTAATGCCTAATTTTAGTTAAAAGCTTGACTATTTTAAAAGTTAATCCTTTGTTACTTAAAAAAAATTTTTTTAAATGGCTTATTAGAATGTACATTCAAAAGATACAGGTAAGCAGCCAGATGGAAAAGACACACAGCAAAGTATCTCAGATGAGGTCTCATGGAATTTCACTGCCCTCTCTGGGCCTACCACTTTCCAGGCACCTTCATGTGTTCGGCAATTCAGAATCTCTTATTTATTTTTAAGATTTTTTTTTAAGTTGTTGATAGACTTCTACTTTATTTATTTCTATGCAGTGCTGAGAACCGAACCTAGTACCTCACACATGCCAGGCAAGTATGCCACCTCTGAGCCACAACCCCAGCCCTCCTGTGACTTTTAAAAGCTAGAAATCAACTAAAGAAAGGGTAGTCTTAAGCAAATATTCAATCGTTTCTTGTTGGAGAAACCTTTCTACCAGAGCTTAAGTACTTATATAAATTAATATACTCAACAGATATCTTGGATCTCTGAAATAGTATGAGGCACATAAGAATAATCCTGGGGGAAAAACTTGAATTATTGTTCTTTAAAAGATGTGGTAAAGACAATCTGCGGAAATGACTTCATGATTATATAAAAACTGGATGAGCTTGAGCAAACTTATATAACCTCTGAATATATATTTCCTCCTCTGTAACATCGGAATAATAACCCTTTGTTAGGCCTGTCAAAAGGATTAAATAACGTATACAAAGGGCAAGAACATATAGTATGTCACCAAAAACACTTCTACCTGGAGGAGACTATTCAATCAAGAGGAATGAATTTGAGACTGGAACACTTTCAGCCTGGAGGTCTTATTTTTAAGAGCCTTTGAAAGCACCAGTTTTCCAAAACCTGCTATAGTAAAGGTCTGTTTACAGCCTTCTTGATAAAATCCTTTATCTCCATCTCTTTAATCACTTCTGTTATTTCCCAAGCACAAGTGAAGCTGTCTCTTCCCATCTCTCCAACCTTTTATCCTAATTCCTGTACTTTGCCCAAGACTCATGGTTGTACAGTTTTAAGATTTCAGGAATATTTATTTGTCCCCATACAATTCTTTAATATTTACTTATAACCTATTGAGTAAATTCTCATACAAAATCATGACAAAATATCTCATTTTGGTTTTGCATTCAAATTTTGACCATTGATGCCATGTTGGCTTCTTGTTAATACAGTTCATACTTTAATATTATTGATTGATTATTGGGAGAGTGGCATTTCTATTTTCATCTTAGTTCCAAGGTATTTTTTCCCATCCTCCATCAGACTTTCTTCGTTCTTTTTTTTTTAAGAGAGAGGAGAAAGAGAATTTTTTTAATATTTATTTTTTATTTTTCAGTTTTCGGTGGACACATCTTTATTTTATTTTTACGTGGTGCTGAGAATCGAACCCAGCACCCCACGCATGCCAGGCGAGCGCGTTACCGCTTGAGCCACATCCCCAGCCCTCTTGGTTCTTTTTTTAAAAAAATATTTCTTTAGTTATAGGTAGACACAATGCCTTTATTTTAATTTTTTATGTGGTGCTGAGGATCAAACCTAATGCCTCACCCACACTAGGTGAGCACTCTACCACTGAGCCACAACCCCAGCCCCCTTGCTTCAGTTTTAACAACTGTAACCTAAAAAAGAATGTATTCTGTAATTGACCATCTGTGCTTCTTTGCAGCAACAACAGTTTAACACATTCACCTCTCCCTAAAGATAATATGTTAATTATTACATGACTACTGACTTGCAAAAATTATTAGAATTTATATCAAGGCAGTTAGCAAATATACTATACCAGAAAGAGAAAATATGATTGATCCATTTTCCACTGTATCTGAATACCGAATCTTGTGGCTTTGATTTTCTAGGGCAGTTGCAATTTCATAAGTCTTTAAAAGAATTTTTAGAAATACAAACTTAAAGATATGCTTACAATACTTTTATTATAGTTAATGAAAAAAATTTAAAGTTTAATACTTTATTTTATAATGTCACTTGTAAAGATTTGTTCATCAAAAGAGAAAATCTGTGCTCTATGGAGAAAAACACTTTTAAGAACAAAAATATTTAATCCTACTTAAACAATGACTGTATGTTTGGAAATGAGTTAATGTACTATAGATATGTTATTTGGGAGCAGAAATTAACAACAATACTGAAGAACTAACCCATGACAATCACAGAAATGAAAACTTTAAAAAGACTACTTGGAAATGAATTATGACATGTATTAATGTATAACTCTGGAAAATGGATGATAATGTATTTCTTAAATGGTTGACAGAACCACAAAATGCCAGAAACATAGATGACCGCACAGGAGACAACCAATTCTCCAATTCATCAGTTTTCGTTAATTATTTTAATGTACTCTTAAGAAGGCGAGTCAGAAAACATATGAAGACAACATTACTATCATCTGGCTTAAATACTATTTCAAAATTACCTCAATTCAGGACTGGGGCTGTAGTTCAGTGGCAGAGCACTTGCTTTGCACACATGTGGCACTGGGTTTGATCCTCAGTATCACATTAAAAATAAATAAAGGCATGCTATCCATCTATAACCACACACACACACAAAAAAAAAAAAACAAACTATCACTTAAAAAAAAGTTACCTCATTCCCACTGTACCAAGAAATTCGATCATGTTAACCAAAATACTAAAATCCTAGCAGTTAGGGCTGGCGTTGTAGCTCAGTGGTAGATCGCTTGCCCAGCATGTGTGAGGCATGGGGTTCAATCCTCAGCAACACGTAAAAACAAATAAAATAAAGGTACTGTGTCCATCTACAAAATATATATATACTTATTTATATTTATATAAATATATATATTCATTTATTTATTTTAAAATCCTAGTGGTTAATAGTGTTTCCTAACTGGTTAAAACTCAAGCTTGTGAGTCTTCAAATAGATAAAAATATCTTAGATTAATTTTACATTTTCCTTCAGAACATGTATATTTTAAGCACACAGTCTAAAATTAAGTATAAAATATATGCTTCTCTTCCTTCCTAAGAGAGTATTTTTTGTGCTACTTATATCCTGACCTGCAGTTCAACTATGGCCCTTTCTTCTGAGGTTTTAAAACTGTACATTGCTTTTAGCAATGACAGATTAAGTAATTTAGGTCAACTCTCCTGCTGAAGGCAACTTGAAAAACTGGACAATTAAAAAAATCTGCTTGAATGCATCAGAGAGCTAGCAGGATAGTTAAAATCTATAAGGTGAAGTTCTATACAAAAATTCAAAGATATAACCCTAACATTTAGGCCACATCTTCCCTGAGGGCATCTGACAATTCAGAAAGAGGCAGAAGAAAAGCTAAACGAAGTTTTTGACAAAAGTAGAACAGCTCTCACTGGGAATGAAGCCTAACTTCAAACCATTTAAATCCCAGAAATTATATTAAGATGATACTGAATTACTAGTACTCCCAAGCACCTTCCAGAAGCATTCCCTAGAGCAACATTTCTCAGTCTTCTCTATCAGTTTTCTCTTTCTTCTTTATAGAACAAAGAAAACTATTTGAGTGACTATTTTTTTAATTCTCCCATAACTAATGCCACTCTACATGCATAGGAGATAAAGTTAATTCATCATATACAATAAGCAACTGATGGCTAGGGTTGCCAGATTTAGCAAATAAAAATGCAAAATATTGGGCTGGGGATGTGGCTCAAGTGGTAGTGCGCTCGCCTGGCATGCGTGCGGTCCAGGTTTGATCCTCAGTGCCACATACAAACAAAGATGTTGTGTCCACCAAGAACTAAAAAATAAATATTAAAAAAAATTCTCTCTCTCTCTCTTAAAAAAACGCAAAATATCCAGTTAAATTTGAATTATAAATAATTATGTAATTTTTAGTGTAGATATAACTCATGCAATATTTTGGACAAACCTACATTAAATGCATTGCTCATCTGAAATTCAAATTCTGTTTAACCTGGCAAATAAGGAATTAGTGGTTCATTCTCTCACAGAATTAAGACTTCTTTAGAGAAATCCAATATTACTTTAGGCCTCCAATTGCTTCTACAATCTTTTAAATAAAAATTCCAACACAATAAAAAATAATCAGGTCTGGGGCTGTAGCTCAGTGGTAAAGCGCTTGCCTCACTGGGTTTGATCTTCAGCACCACATAAAATAAAATAAAGATATGTGTCCATTTACAGATAAAAGATTTTTAAAAAAAATTTAAAGGTGAGAAGAGCATAGATAGAATAACAGGAAAAGGAATGCAGACTTGAAAGTATGATTCTTAACTGATGAGTATGAAAGGTACACATGAATCAGTTATTGGTAACAGTGTTAAGAATAACTTAAGGCAGATTATGAGGACCTATATATGCTATGCTGAAGAATTTGAATCATATCTTACTGGGGGGCCAACTAAAAGTGATAATAAAAAGGAAATAAGAAAGGTAAAATTAAGAAGTAATGAATTGAAATAAGTTTAAGAGCTGATATATTGGGCTGGGTGTGTAACTCAGTGGTAGAACATTTGCCTAGCATGTGCTAGACTCCAGTTTCAATCCCATTACTGGCAAAAAAAATACAGATTTTTCAAAATAAATGGGAAATTAAGATTAGATTTTCTAAAATATGTTTCACAGATTATTAATCCCATGAAATAGTCCCATAAAATGTGAAAAAAAAATGTTCCTTAGTCATAAAATTAGAAAACACGAAATATTATTTTGTCTCCTTTGGGGAGTTTCACAGTACGTTTAAACATATTAAAGCCTCTGAAGAGGAGTACAGAAAAAAAAAAAACCTTGTTCAACTTTGTTTATACCAGTATTCCAAATAAAATCCGTACAATAATCCTTCCTGAATATATAATATCTATTAATGTCCTTTAAAACTAGTATTAGGAGCTGGGGCTATAGCTCAGTGAGAGTGCTTGCCTAGCACAGGTGAGGCACTGGGTTCCATTCTCAGCACCACATTAAAAAAAGTAAATAAAATTATTAAAAAATATATTTTAAAAAACTAGTATTATATCTAGAAAATCTACTCATATGAAAGTAAATATAAATTTAAACAGAAATGAAAAAGAGCACTTAATAACTAGTAGTTCACAATAGAATTAAAAGAATGCCAATATGAAAATTTTCACCACAGAAATGGCAAATTTCATTAAGTTCAGCTTAATAAATTTAACAGCTCCTATTAAATGGGTATTTGCAAAATTATAACTTATATACTCAGAATAAAGTATAAAAACCTAGTAGAGGAAAAAATCCACATTTTTTAAGATTATGAACACAGAAATTGAGTAAGAACCCAATTCCTCCTCCCCCCTTTTTTTAACATTGGGAATCCAACATAGGACCTTGTTTGTGACAGGTCAGTGGTCTATCACTGAATTATATCCATAGCCCAGGAAAATCCTTTAATAACTTCAGGTACAAATAATTTCCAAACTACATAAACTGTTAGGCACACAAGGAATTTGGAGTAGCAGTGAGGAGGAAAACTATCCTAATTCCTATGAAAATAACATTAAAAAGAAAACAACAGATCATCAATCTTTAGTAAATAATGATTAAAAAATAGCAAACCAAATTTCAAAAGAATAGAAGAAAAATCCACAACTACCAGTTTCTTTAATTAAGAAATGCAAAGATTAGTTATTTAGGTTCTCATCAACAGATAACACTAAGCATGTATTTTAAAAATAATGCACTTATTTCTGATTAAGAGGAAAGACAGCATAAATTAAGCTGAGATGAATATTTTTTGACAATTTGTAAAATCATATATAATAAAACACTGGAGATATTCCCATTAAAATGAGCAATTGTTTTGGTTGCTCTGGTCATAGCAAAAATAAAAATAAGAGATAGCTATCAGAAATTCTCATTAATTACAAATTTTCACTAACTACCTTGAAAACCCAACAGAATCAGCTAATAACATATTATGAAAAGTCAGTGCAGAGATTAAATATAAAACAGAATACCACAAATTAAATTTTCCCCATATATGTAGATTAAAACATTGGTGAGAGAGAGTATATCGGACTTTACAAGATTAACAAAACTTCAATATTCTAGGTACTTAATAAGAAACAGGAACAATCTGAAAAAAACACTTTAACAGAAATTAAGACTTTCTTTGATGGGCTTATTAGTAGAGTGAACGTGAATAGGAAAAAAATCAACAGGAACCTCCAAAACTAAAAAGCAAAGAGATCAAAAAGCAGCTGAGGGTAGGGGGCATATCCAGGGACTAACTATAAAAAGTGTAACATGCATATGGAACTATCAGAAAGAGGAAAAAAAAAGTGAAAGGCACTAAAAACAAAATTGAAGAAATAACTGACAATTTCCTCAAATTAATGTCAAGACACCAAATCATATAATCATATATCCAGGAAGCTCAAGGAACATTAAGCAATAAAAATTCCAAAAAAGTATACTTAGACACAACTGTTGAAAAAATTCTGGAAAGAAACCGGAGGAAGAAAACAGCTGACTCTAAGAGGAGCAAAGATAAAAATTACATGATTTTCCCTCACAAGCTAGAGCTGCAAGAGATTGGTATGAGATGTTTAAACTGGTGAAAAAAACACTGATCTAAATTTGGAAGAATAAAAGACCCAAGATAGCCAATGCAATATTGAGCATGAAGACTGATGTAGGAGTAGAGAGAAAGAGGAAATACTGAAGAACAATACTGTCCAAATTGTATTGCTATATCGTGTGCTCGTATAGAGATGTAAACAATGAATCCCATTATATATAATTATAATGCACAACAAAAAACATGGGGAAAAAACTGAAGGAGAGAACGAAGGATTAAACTCAGAATTTTACCTAGTGTTCCAAGAGACTGAATCAAAACACAAGGTGTGCTGTCACATGTTAATGTAGTGGGGCCACAGAAAAGCACTGAAGTACAATTCTAGGGAGACAGTAACCAGGTAAAACCCAGAAATTCTGGCTTTCAGAATAATAAGAAAAATAATAAGAGAAATGGAACGCATAAACACTGAGTGCATATAGCTCAGTAGAGAGAAGAAGCACCCCCTTTGACAGGCTGAAACAGACTCTTAGCAAACTTTAGGGGGCAGAGTTTTCCAACAAGCAAATTATACAGTCTAAACAGATCACAATCATGAACTAGTGTGGGAAAAGAGGTTCCCTGCACTTCCCAGCAGATTTGGATAGTGCTGTAATAGGGAACCACCTTAAGAAGAGTTCCATGGTCCAGCTTACTGCATGGGAGATCCCAACCACTTCATTTCTTAAATCTCCCAAGACTCAACAGCCTCTTCTCTTCACTGGCTTAGTGGGTGTCCATTCCAAGAATGTCAAAGAGACATAAATCCACTGAAAACTCCTAGCAATGGGATATGTGGTCTGAGAGGCAGAAGGAAGCAGAAGATACTTCTATTTAAAATTGGCAGATTGAGGGCTGGGGATGTGGCTCAAGTGGTAGCGTGCTCGCCTGGCATGCCTGTGGCGCTGGGTTAGATCCTCGGCACCACATACAAATAAAGATGTTGTGTCCGCTGAAACTAAAAAATAAATATTAAAAAATTCTCTCTCTCTCTCTCTCTTTAAAAAAAAATTGTCAGATTGACCTCTGTGACAAGTAGCAAGACAGCTGTGTGTGGATTTGCAAGGGGGCTGGGTCTGGGAGAGGTACAGGTGGGTTTGGCAGACTGCTTAGGGTTCCCTACCTTAGTTCAAAACCCACTGGCTTGGTAGCTTCCCTCATGCACAGAGGTATTCAGAGAAGAGCCACCACAATTTGGTCATTTGCCACAATCCCAACATGAGATGCACAATCTGGATTGGTCCACAGGCTTGGTGGGTGAGAGGGTTTGGCCAGCAACTCAGATTGATACTGAGCCACTGATAGAGGCCTCAGGCCCTGCTTAGGACAACTTTGCCTTAGTCTGCACTGGTGGAAAAAGAGGGGCAGGGTTCAGCCTACAGATGTCCTAATTGGTCTGACCTGTTTAGGCTGGGACTAAGAACCAACACACCGGACTGCACCTATAATCTACAACCCCTAGATACCTGGTAGATTCCAAAGTTAGAGACTTCTGAAAGAACTGTCTTGCCAAGCACAGTGGCGCACGCCTGTAATCCCAGTGTCTCAGGAGGTTGAGACAAGAGAATCCTGAGGTCAAAGTCAGCCTCAGCGAGAGTGAGGTGCTAAGCCACACAGGGAGACCCTGTCTCTAAATAAAATACAAAATAGGGCTGGTGATATGGCTCAGTGAGTCGAGTGCCCCTGAGTTCAATCCTTTGTACAAAAAAGCAAAAAACCAAAACAAAAACAAAACTGTCTCCATTTTAAATTCTTGGCAAGGAGGAATCATTCTTTATTCTGTCATTCTAGTTAGTTTTCCCTATTTTATACTATTATCTAATTTTATGTATTTTTTTAACTCTAGATTTTTCTCTCCTTTCTCATTTTTATTCCATTATCTTTTTTTCTTTCTCTCATCATTTCTTACTCTTTCTACCCCTTATAATGTACCTTTATATTAATTTTACCTTTATTAATGCCTATCTTCTCTTTGGCTAGTGGAGTTGTAGAAGTTATTTTCAACAGGTTTTTATTTTATGATGATATCTGGTTTTCTTTTTAAGTTCTTGCTATCACTGGTGGTTATTTTCTCCTCTCAAAGTAGTGCTAGGGCTTGAACCCAGCACTTTGAAAATGTTGGGTGGGTGCTTTGATGCTAAGATATACCTCTAACCCAGTTGAGAGAAATTGTACCTTACCCCATCTAAGACCTAAGACTACTCAACCCTTGATGCACCCATAAACTTAAATAGAGGAGACAAAATCACCCTGCTGATGACCCAGCCCCAAATGTGAAGAGAGCCTAAAGATTGACTACTGAATATTCACCTTACCTCCACCCCCAGAAACACCTCACCCATAAGGAGCCTAGTACAGGTCACTCCCAAACCTTCTCAGATTACAAAGTGAAAACAAGTCAGGAGGAGTAATATGGGGTGTATACCTCACATAGTCAACTATCTATATCATACCTACCTGAACTAGCAGAGGGTCTCCACTTATACAAGTCGAACAGAGAAAGTAGGTGTCCCCCCCCCCCAGGTTCCAACAGAGTATACACAGAGTCATCGAAACATAATAAGAATAGCCTAAGAAGCTATAGGGAAACCACAATATAAAATCCAAATGAAATTAATCTCAACACTACACAACAAATCAATGTTCCAAGGTACACTATAAAGAGAAGACTGCATCCCAACAGATGCACAATCTCAACATAGATGAGAAATAAGAGAAAAACAAGGCAACATGATGCCTCCAAAAGTTCAAAACTCCCCAATAAATGAATCCACGGGTAACAAAATGGATGAAATACCAAAGAATTTTTTTAAATGATTGTTGAAGCAATCAATGAACTCAAAAAAGATACAAATAAACAACCAAAAGAATTAAGGAAGACAATGCAGAATATGAAAGAGCATTTTTATAGAAATCCTGAAAAAGAACCAAACAGAAATCTTTGGAATGATAAGCTTAATACATCAAATAAAAAGCTCAGTTGAAAATCTCACCAATAGACTAGATCCAGTAGAAAGAATATCAGGGCTTGAAGACAAGGTAAGATGAGTAATAAAAATAAGAAACTATGAATAGAATGTACAACTCCTCTGGGACAACATTAAGACCAAATTTAAGACTCATAGGTCATGGTTTAGATATGATGTGTCCCCCAAAAGCTCATTTGTGAGACAACATAAGAACATTTAGAGGTGAAATGATTGGATTAGGAACACTTTAACTTAATAAGTATACCAATCTACTGATAGAGCTGAACTTAGTGGTATATATCTTATGTATGAGTGTGTATATATGTATGTTTATAAGTAAAGTGGATCACAACAATGATACAAGGAACAGGAGGAGGAATTAGGACTATTTTATTATTATAAAATAATAAAATATATCTATATCATACCTACCTGAACTACTCACACTGACTATGAAACAGTATAGTGTAATTTGAAAGTAGATTCATGTTAGTTATAAGTGTGTAATGCAAATTTTACAGTAACCAGTAGAAGAAGTAGTACTATTATGCTAATAAAGGGAAAAAAATGGGATGATATTCTCAGGCAAAACTACAAAAGGCAAAAAGAATGCAAGAACAAAACAGAAATAAAGAACAAAATCAACAAATTGAGAGCAATATTAAATAAAGTAGATTTAATATAAATATATCAATAATTGATGGCCCCTGGGAGTTCTTGAATGTCCTCCACGGCTACTTCTGAGTTGGATACATCTACTGAGAACACAGAAGACATTTCATCATCTGAATCAAATCCAAAAAACATCTGATATTTCTTTTGTGCAAAGACAAATAATCACTTTAGCATTAAAAAAAGAAAGAAACTTCTGCATTTCTACAGGGGAGCATGTTAGAGCATTCATAAAAATAAGACCATTACTGCAATTTTATACCTGGATTAGAGCAAATGTGGAGAGTATTATAAAAAAGCTTTTGTTATTTCTAATGCTGATTAATATGAGGTTTTGCTCTAAAATTATTGTAGTAAATAGGGTTTAGGGGCTGGGATTGTGGCTCAGAGTGGTAGAGCGCTTGCCTAGCACGTGCAAAGCCCTGGGTTTGATCCTCAGCACCACATTAAAAAAAATAAACAAAATAAATGTATTGTGTACAAATAAAAAATTTTAAAAATAGGGTTTAAAGTCTTCTATTAAAGTGGTACCATTAGCCAGGTGTGGTGGCACAAGCCAAGTGTGGTGGCACAAGCCAGGTGTGGTGGTGCATGCCTGTAATCCCAGCAACTCGGGAGGCTGAGGCAGGAGGATCATGAGTTCAAAGCCAGCCTCAACAATGGTGAGGCACTAAGCAACTCAGTGAATCCCTGTCTCTAAATAAAATATATATTTTTAAAAAAAGGACTAGAAATGTGGCCCAGTGGTCAAATTCCTGAGTTCAATCCCTGGTACCAAAAAAAAGTACTATAACTCAGAACAGTAGAGGACTACACATTGAGTGAACGTATTAATACCTGGATATTCACCTAGCCTGGGACTCTTTATTTATCGATATATATCTAGGATAACAGATTTTTTTAAGGGAGAATTTTTTTATCTTTATTTTGTTTATTTATTTTTATGTGGTACTGAAGATCGAACCTGGGTCTCACACATGCAAGGCGAGCGCTCTATCACTGAGTCACAACCCCAGCCTGCCTGGGACTCTTAAGAGAAAGAAGGTCACCAAATAGTTCCTTGCATAAAAGTAGAAGTAATAAAGATCCCAGCAGATGGATAGAAACAAAAGCAGTATGAAAATTCAGGGGAACAAACCACCCAAAGGGCCCAAAACACTTCAAACAAATGATCCCATTGACACCACAGTGGAAGAAATATTGAAAATTTAGAAAGTTCATAGTGAAAATTTTCCATAAGCTAGAAGAAAATGTAAATAATTAACTTAGAAAACACAGGAGGTGAAAGATCATTTCAATAAAGAGATTCTGAAAAAGAGCCAAACAGAAATCCTTAGAAATGAAAGACTCAATAAATCAAATTCAAAATTCAATGAAACATATCACCAATAGATTAGATCATTTTGAAAATAGATTCTCAGTCTTAAAGACAAAATGCATAATTTTGAAAATAAAGTTGACCATAAAGAAAAGATGTTAAGAGACCATGATCAGAATATTTAAGAAATCTAGGATAACAGTAAGGCACCAAATCTAAGAATCATTTGCATAGAAGAAGGCTCCAATGAATACACAATGAAATAGTATAAGAAAAATCTTCCAAATCTCAGAAACAAGATGGAAATCCAATTATAAGAACCTAGAGAACCCCAAATAGTCAAGATCAAAAAAGATCCTCTCCAAGACACATTATAAAGAAAATGCCTAATATATAGACTAAAGATAGAATTTTTAAAGCTGCAAGAAAAAAATAGCAGGTCACATTTGGAGGTAGCCAATTCAGAATTCAACTGATTTTTCAACTCAGAACCTAAAAGGCAGGAGGATTTGAAATAATATATATATCGATATATATCTTGGTTGGCACCGTTTTCTTTCCGGCCTTGATATAGATATAGATATATAATATCTATATCTATATATATATCGATATATATCTAGATATATCGATATATATATTATATATCTATATCTATATCAAGGCCGGAAAGAAAACGGTGCCAACCAAGATTGCTATAAGCAGCAGAACTATCCTTCTGAACAGAAGATAAAATAAAAACCTTCCAGGATAAGTTTAAACTAAAATAATTCAAAACTAATAAGCCTATACTATAAAACACTCAATGAAACATTTCATGCAAAAGAAATAAAAAATAAAAATAAAAACCAGCATAGAGATGAATGACACTAGAATATTTAATTAAAGGATAATCAAGTTTAAATTAAGCATTAGAAACAAATCAAAATCATAGGAAATGAAAATTATCTCTCTATAATAACAATGAATGTAAATGAGCTTAACAATCCAAACAAAAGACACACACTGGCAAATTAGATTAAAAAACAAAGAGACTTGCCTTACAGGCAAAGACATCCATAGACTAAACATAAATGAATGGAAAAAAAATATAATGCAAATGAAAAATGAAAGCAAGCAAGGGCAGTTATTCTCCTATTGACAAAATAGACTTCAAGTCAAAATTAATCAGAAGAGAAAAGATGGTTACTTCATAGTAGACAAGGGAATCATCCAACAACAAGATAAAATTATTATAAATATTTATGTCCTAACCAACAGTGCACTTATGTACATAAAACAAACCCTACTCAATGTAAAGAATCATACAGACCACAATATAATAATATTAGATAATTTCAACACACTTCTCTCACCATTACATAGGTCATCCATACATAAACTAAGTAAAGACTCCTTAAAACAAAAAAATACTATTTATCAAATAAGACAACTGAATTCACTTTCTTCTCAGGGGCACATGGATCTTTCTCTAAAATAGATAATATTTTAGGTCACAAAGCAGATCTTAGAAAATACAAAAACAAAATAAAAATAATTCTTTGCATCCTATCAGATCATAATGGAATGAAATTAGAAATCAATGATGAGATAAAAAACAGAAAGCACTCTAACATTCGGAGATTAAATAATACTCTTTTGAATGATGTATGGACAGCAGAAGAAATTAGGGAAAATAAAAAAATCTTAGAAACAAATGAGAAAAGAGATACAATATATCAAAATCACTGGAAAGTATTAAGGCAGTTCTAAGAGGAAAGTTTATAGTATTGAGTTCCTACATTAAAAATAGAAGCCAGGTGTGGTAGCACATACCAGTAATTCCAGTGACTTAGGAGTCTCAAGTCAGGAGTCTCAGCAATTTCATGAGGCCCTAAGCAACTTAGCAAGACTTATTGCTTAGATGTGAGGTCTTCCTCAGAAGCTCACTTGTGAGACAATGCAAGAAGGTTCAGAGAAGAAATGATTGGGTTATGAGAACCTTAACCTAATCAGTTAATTTATCCCCAATGGGATTAACTGAGTGGTAACTAAAGGCAGACAGGATATGGCTAGAAGAGGCGGGCATTGGGGGCATGACTTTGCGGTATATATTTTGTATCTGGCAAGTGGAGTCTCTCTCTGCTTCCTAATCACCATGTGAGTTGATTCCTGGGCCACACGCTTCCAATATGATGTCTGGCCTCACCTCAAGCCCAAGGAATGGAGCTGGCTATCTGTGCACTGAGACCTCTGAAACCATAAGCCCAAAATAAACTTTTCCTTCTCTACAAGTATTCTGGTTGGGTCTTTTAGTCACAGTAGCAAAAAAAAAAAAAAAAAAAGCTAACTAAAATAGTGACACTGTCACAAAATAAAAAAATAAAAGGCTGGGGATAAAGCTCACTGGTAAGCACCCCTTGGGTTCAATCCCTGGTACAAAAAACAAATCTTTCCAACAATGAAAAATCCAGGACCAAAAGGGTTTTCAGTCAAGTTCCACCAAACCTTTAAAGCAAAATTAATGCCATCTCCTTCAAATTATTCCATAAACTAGAAAAGGAGGGAACACTGCCAAATTAATTCATAAGGCCAGTATTACCCTGATATAAAAACCAGATAAAGACACATCAAGAAAAGAAAACTTTATCCCTAATGACACAGATACAAAAATCCTTAAAAAAAATGGCAAGCCACATTCAGAAACACATGAAGAAGACAGTACATCAAATGAGTTCATTCCAGGAATGCAAAGTTTGTTCAATATACACAAATCAATAAATATAACATACCACATAAGTACAGTTAAGGATAAGAATCACATAATTATCTCAATAGATGCATAAAAAGCATTTGATAAAGTCCAGAACCCATTCATATTTAAAACACTAGAGAAACAGGGATAGAAGGAACTTACCTCAACATTGTGACAAATCCAAGGCCAAATCATATTGAATGGAGAAAAACTGAAAACTTTTCTTCTAAAATCAAAAACAAGACAAGGATGTCCATTCTCACCACTCCTATTGAATGTAGTTCTCAAAACTCTAGCCAGAGCAATCAGGCAAGAGAAGGAAATTAAAGGGATACAAATGGGAAAAGAAAAAGCCAAATTATCTCCATTTGCTAATGACATGATTCTACATCTAGAAGACACAAAGACTCCACCAGGAGACTTCTAAAGGTTATAAACAAATTTAGTGAAGTAGGAGGCACAAGATCAACATACATAAATTGATCACTTTCTCATATTCCAATAATAAATCTGCTGAGAAAGAATTCAGGAAAACTATCACATTCATAATAACCTTAAAAAAAAAAACAACAAAAAAAAAACCTTGGAAGTAAATCTAACCAAAGAAGGTGAAAGTCCTATACAATGAAAACTACAGAACACTGAAAAAAAGAAACTGAAGACCTTAGAGGATGGAAAGACCTCCTATGTTCCTGGACAGGCAGAATTAACATTGTCAAAATGGCCACATTACCATTAGTGTTATCTAGATTCAATGCAATCTCCATCAAAATACTAATGACAATCTTCACAGAACTAGAAAAAAAGTCCTGAAATTCATTTATTTTTTATTTTATTTATTTTTTTAAAGAGAGAGTGAGAGAGGAAAGAGAGAGAGAGAGAGAATTTTTAATATTTATTTTTTAGTTCTCGGCGGACACAACATCATTGTTGGTATGTGGTGCTGAGGATCGAACCCGGGCCGTACGCATGGCAGGCGAGCGCTCTACTGCTTGAGCCACATCCCCAGCCCCTGAAATTCATTTAGAAGAATAAAAGACCCAGGATAGGCAATGCAATATTGAGCATGAAGACCACAATACCTAACCTCAAATTATAATAAAGAGCTATAGTACAATAAATAACATGGTACTGGTATCAAAATAGATATAAAGACCAACAGAATAGAATACAAGACATAATAGAAGACACAGACATAAACCCAAAGAGTTACAGTCATCTGATACTTGACAAAGGTGCCAAAAATATATGTTGGAGAAAAGATAGCCTTTTTAACAAATGGTGTTGGGAAAAATGGATATCCATATGTAGAAGAATGAAACTAAATCCCTATCCCTCACTCTGTACAAAAGTCAAATTAAAGTGGATCAAAGACCTAGGAATTAGACTAGAAATTTTTTAACTGCTAGAAGAAAACAAAGGCTTCTCCAACATATAAGATTAAGAAATAAAAATTAAGAATCAATAAATGGGATGTCATCAAATTTAAAAGTTTCATCACAGTTAAAAAAAATTAAGAGCATGAAGAAAGCCTACAGAATGGGAGAAAATCTTTGCAAGTTCGTCCTCTGGCAGGGGATTAATATCCAGAATATATAAGAACACACACACACACACAAAAAAAAAAAAACTTGACACCAAAACAAGTAACCCAATAAATAGGCAAAATAACTAGGTACTTCAAAAGAAGAAATAAAAATAGTCAATATATGAAAAAATGTTCAACATTCCTGACAATAAGGGCAATGTAAATCAAAACTACATTGAGATCCAACTGACTCCAGTTAGAAGGGCAATCATCAAGAACACAAATAACAATAAATGTTGGCTAGGTGTGAGTGTTGGTGGGACTGCAAATTAGTACAACCACTTTGGAAAGCAGTATCCATATTCCTCAAAAGACTTAGAATAGAACCACCATATGACCCAGTTATCCTACTCCTCAGTATTTATCCAAAAGAACTAAAATCAGAATACTCTAGTGATGCAGCCACATAAATATTCATAGCAGCACAATTCACAGTAGCCATGCTATGAGACCAGTCCAGATGCCTGTCAGCAGATGAATGGTTAAAGAAAATGTGGTATATATGCAAATTGGAGTTTTACCCAGCCATAAACATGAATGAAATTATGGCATTTGCCAGTAAATGAATGAAACTGGAGAACATCATGCTAAGTGAAATAAGCCACACACAGAAAGTCAAGGGTTGAATATCTTCTCTCATATGCAGAAGCTAGAACAAAGTAAGGGAGAAAAAGGGGACAGTAGATCTCACAAAGATAAAGGGAATATCAGTGGAGTAGAAGGAAACTGAGGTGGAGGGATGAGCAACTGGAAAAGGGAAGAAATGTGAGATGAATTTGACAAACTTATGCTGAGTACAGATATGGATATGCCACAGTGAATTCCACCTTTATATAGATCTATAAAGGACCAGTTTAAAAAAATGATAAATAAATAGAAGGAAGACCACTAGAGTAGTGGAAGGGGAACAGTAGAAAGGAGAATAGAAGGGAAAGAGGAAGCACAAAAGACTGAAATGAAGTAGATTAAATTCCATGTATGTATGATTATGTCAAAATGAACCCCACTATTATATATTACTATAATGCACTAACAAAAGCATTAAAAAAAGAACAGGGCTGGGGTTGTGACTCACCTGTAGCGCACTCACCTAGCACATGTGAGGCCCTGGGTTCGATCCTCAGCACCACATAAAAATAAATAAATAAAATAAAGGTATTGTGTCCAACTACAACTAAAAAAATAAATATTTAACAAACAAACAAAAACACAGACTTCCACTGCTTTTGAAGACATTTTTAAAAGTTGTGCTTGATAACTTTTGACTCCTCCAGGAAAGAATGTTTTTTCTGAGCATGATGCTTGTATATGAATCATCATTAATAAAGTTAGGTGTTAGATCTGTCTCTTGCATGAAGACTAGATATTAGTATTGAATCCATTTAACTGTGTGACTAAAATTTAAATAAATATGGAAATTATGGTTATAGAAAAATTATGTCATAAACATTTTATGTAATTAAAAGTTATAAATATTTAATGTAATTAGTATTTGATCATTGATATAATTAATTAAAGTCCTAACAGGAAAAGGAAATTGGTAATGTTCTATTTCATGGCCTGATTAGCTTATATGGGTATTATATTTATAATAAATGTGTTTAATGATTCTATATATTTTATGAATTTTCTCTATGTATATTTTACAATTCGAAAAAAGAAAAACAAAATAAACAACAACAAAATCCCTGAATGGAGGTTTGAGTTTAAGAGGAGTAAAAAGAGAATTATTGCCATGGAAGATAGAACTAATGATAATATCCCCAAAACAGAAAATATGAGAGGTCAAAATACATGGAGGATATTATGAGAAGATCTAACACAGATCTAATAGAAATTCAGAGTAGAAGGAGGGAAAGCACAGGACAGAAGCATTATTAAAGATGACGAATGAGAACCTGATAAGTGACATAATTTCACAGATTCATGAAGCCTTAAAAGATTTTTTTAATCTTCACATTAAATCTATAGAATTCTAAAATGTAAAAAGCAGCCATAGAGGAAAGACAGGAATTTTCAAAGGAGTGACCATTAAACTGACTGTTCTCTTATTAACAATGGAAGCTAGCATCAATAAAATAAGATCTTCAATATGCTGAAAGAAAATAGCTATAAAACCAGTAAAAAATATCTTTCAGTTTGGAGCAACTAGAATTCTCATACATTATTGATGGGAGTATAAAAGACTGTGAACTGACTGACTCCCCCCAGGTATTCAACTTCCCATCCTCTTCCTCTACAAACTACAGAGACAGCAGCCTTCCAATGCTGCTAAGACTATAAAGATCAATTTCTGGTTATTTCTCTCTCAAAAATCCTTACATATATATATATATACATATACATATATATAAACACACACATATACACATACAAACATGTATATGTATATATACATACACACGTATACAGATGTAAGTATCTAGGTGTATATATATGTATGTACATGCCTTACTGTTTCTAGATATATTAACATGTCTATTACAGCAAGCTTAGAGAGAAAAAAACATGAGAAAATTTCCAGCCTTAAAAGACTTAGGATGTTGAACATGGATGCAAGAAGTTTATACTTTAGATTTAAAATACATTTAGTTTATTATGTACTTTGTACTCTCCACAACTAATTGTGGACACTTAAACAAAGGATCTTTTAAAATATGGTTTTATGTGAAAATTAGTTTCAATTATTAAATTTAAGATTAATGGATCAGTGAGCCCCTTTACCTTAAGAGATGAGCTAATAATAACTGTAGTCGTCCATTTTATTTCTTCTTTCCCACCACTTTCAGCCATCATACGTCCTTAGATCAGCCCAGCTTCCAATGGTACCACAATCTAAGAAAATCAAGAACAACAACAACAACAACAAAAAAAAACCATATATAAATGTCTGTTTTATGAGCAAACCAATGAAAGAAAGAAACAAACTTAAGAGTAATGTGAACATTTTTGGGGGCTGGGGATGTGGCTCAAGCGGTAGTGCGCTCACCTGGCATGCGCAGGGCACTGGATTTGATCCTCAGCACCACATAAAAATAAAATAGAGATGTGTGTCCACCGAAAACTAAAAAATAAATATTAAAAAATTCTCTCTCTCTCTCTCTCAAAAAAAGAGTAATGTGAACATTTTAAAGCATAAATGTATCTGTCTTTTATATACCTTTAGTTTATTCAACACTATGCTTTAACAATTAGAAGAAATGGCTCTCAATTCAGAGCATTACCTTAAAGAAAGAGGACTTATGCCAAGAACTGTGAAAAGTCTTAAGGTTTTATTCTACCTGCAAGCTAAAAAGTTAACCTGCCAGATTTGCTGGTAAATGGATGGAAATGGAAACTATCATGCCAAGTAAAATAAGCCAATCCCCCAAAAAACAAAGGCCAAATGTTCTCTCAGATATGTGGATGCTAAAACACAATGAGGGTGGGGAGTGGAAGTTCACCAGATTGGAAGGGGACAGGGTGGGGGGAGTGAGGGGAAGGGAATGGGAAAGACAGTAGAATGAATCATACATAAGTATCTTATGTCCATATATAAATACACAACCAGTGTAATTCCACTGTGGGGAGCCACTCTGAATGATTCGCATCATGGAGCGGAGAGGCTTTGACCGTCACTATATCATATCTCATAGTGACTTGGACATTGCCCTGGTCCAGAAAGTTGGAGGACATGATTTCAGATGTTGCCCTACAGCCCTTGGGTCAAACTATACTCAAATGCTTGTAATTCCGCCCCTTAACTTTTTAGATGGAACTTTCTAAGAATAAGGGTCCTCCCAATAAAAGCCCATTTCTAAACATGCTCACTCTTCCCTCGCTCTTCCATTTGGGGAGCTTGAGGCTGAGAGCGGAGGAACCATCCTGAAGCTTGTTTAAAGGTAAAGTGTGTGTCTATGTTTTATTTGGTGTCCCTAGAAATTCACACCAGCAACCTTAAGTTCAGCTGCCCTCGCGGGTGGAGAGCTGCACTCCACATGATGTACAACCACAAAAATGGGAAGTTATACTCCATGTATGTATGATATGTCAAAATATATTCTACTGTCAGGTGTAACTAAAAAGAATAAAAATATTTAAAAACATATTTTTAAGAAAGCTAACCTTCCACTGTTTCATAGATAACTAGATCCAAAACTCAAGAGACAAAGGCAATTTTCTTAAGACTGATGTGATTTTTTTTATACCTTTATTTTATTTATTTATATGTGGTGCTGAAGATCGAACCCAGCACCTTGCACATGCTAGGCGAGTGCTCTACCCCTGAGCTCCAGCCCCAGCCCCCAAAGGCAATTTTTTTTTAACTCACAACAATAGCAGTTACATCTAGAGTATCATTGTTTTCTTGCACCAGGTCCCATAGGGTAATGAATTATAGTATTGGAAAGGAACCAGAGTATAGGAAACCAGTCTTTTATAAGCAATTCTGCTTTCTACTCTGAAGGGAAATACTATATCTTACAAAGCTACTTGTCATACAAATACCCAGGAATAGGGCCTAAATATATGCAATTCCAACAAGGCCACAGGTGATGCTGATGATGCTGGTCTGAGAATATCACTGCACTAAGAGAAGGAAGACCATTCTGGAAAACAAATACTATACAATATAAAAACACTATACAACGGAAACCAGCCTTAAGGAGAATTTCAGTAAATTCAGTGTGCTAAAATTTATGATATATGTTTTTGAGATGGTTGGGAAGAAAACAAAAAAAATTATTGCAAATCTAGAAGCATAAAATTGAATTTCAATGTACTCTAAATTTGTCTTTTCTGATTACATTAAGGCTTAACACATTTAAGCCATGTTTCTACCTCTGTGAAATGCTTGTATCTTTCCTCATTTTTCAATTAGAGATTCCTTTTCTTTTTCTCGTTTGTTGGTAGGATTTCTTTCTTTCTTTCTTCTTTTCCTTTCCTTTCCTTTTTCTTTTTGTAACCAGGGGAAAGTGCAAGTGCAGTCCTTCACTATCACAAATTATGCAGCCACGTTTCCCACATTTGGGGAAATCACAGGGCTCAGCACATCTGGTAGTGCAGTGAAAAAGTCTTACTTTGGGAGGACCATCTTCATAATCATGATGTCTTCTCTGCTAGGTGAACATGAATTTCTTTTCTAGATCAATTCTTTATCAGCAAGATATGTTTTTTCCCATCTTGTGAATTGGCTTTTCCCCTTCTTCAGGTAATATTTGACACATGCAAATTATTATTTCAATACAGTCATATTTATCAAACTTTTCATTTAGTTAGTACTTTTTGTTTCTTATTCAAGAAATCCTTGGGGCTGGGGTTGTAGCTCAGTAGTAGCCTAGCACATGTGAGGCATTGGGTTCGATCCTCAACCCCACATAAAAATAAATAAAGGTATTGTATGGGGCTGTGGCTTTGGCTCAGCAGTAGCACACTTGCCTGGCATGTGTGAGGCATTGGGTTCAATACTCAGCATGGCATATAAATAAATGAAATAAAGGTCTATCAACAACTAAAAGAGTATTTAAAAAATAAAAATAAAGGTATTGTGCCCATCTACAACTAAAAAAAAAAAAAAGAAAAGAAAAAGAAATCCTTCCTAAGCCAGGCATGGTGGCACACACCTGTGATCCCAGTGGCTCAGGATCATAGATTCAAAGCCAGCCTCAGCAACTTTGTGAGGCCCTAAACAACTTAGCAAGACCCTGTATCTAAATTAAAATATAAAAAAGGGCTGGAGATGTGGCTCAGTGGTTAAGCACCCCTGGTACAAAAAAAAAAAAAAAAACCAAAAATCCTTTCTGCCTTATAATTGTAAATATTATTTTTAATGTTTTCTAGATTTTTAGCTTGCCCTCCCATATTTGTCTTCAATCTATCATCTTTTTTAGTTTTAACGTAGTCTGAAGGACAGATACAATTTTACTTTTTAAAAATATGGCTGCCTACGCTGGGGGTATGGTTCAGTGGTAGAGCCCTTGCCTACTAGCCTTGGAAGGCCTCAATCCTAGCACTCCCCCCCAAAAAAAAGTATGAAAATAAAATATGGCTATCTACTTGTCTCAAAATTATGTATTCAGCAGTCCCTCCATCCCCATGTTATTTGCAATGCCACCTGAGCCTCATATTGTTTCCATGTATGCATAAGTCTATCTTAGGGTTCTCAACTTACCATAGTTTTATGAAAAGTCTATTTACATGGGAAGTCCCTTACTTTATTTTTTAATTTCAACAGTGCTGTAGCCATTTCTAGATCCTTTTTCTTTACTAGAAATTCTAAAAACATCGTTAGTTGTTGTTTTTGGAAAAAGCCACCAGAGAACTTCTTAAAATTAAAATTGCATTTAATCTATAAGACAATTTGAAAAAAAGTAAACTCCATGTAATTAAGATTTTCCATCTCTGAATATGGTAGTTCTCTCCATATATTTAGGACTTACATGTGGAGAGCGGTGACAGTGATTGGAAGACCAGTGTCTGAGATTGGGGTCCCTGATGACTTCAAGACTGTGGCAGACTTAGTGCCTAGGAAACTTTCTGTGCAAAGGTGCAGGATGCCCAGTTGCTATGGTAATACCTTCTATGGGGAGGCTCTGTGCTGAGTCTTACCAGCCTCGACCTTGCTCCAGGCACATAGCTCTTAGGAATGAAGGAATTCTCTTGCTAAGACAACCACAATGTTTCACCAGCTCTGCGCTGGTCCTGAACTTGCCCACATAATAGTAACTTTAAACAATGGACTTTCTTGAGAGCTATACAATATGCCTAACATTGCAACTGTAGAATGTAACTGAGGAATAAGCTGTATAATGTTACTAACTCTGCAACTTTCATGTATATAAAGAATAATGCTGGGCTGGGTTTGTGGCTCAGCGGTAGAGTGCTTGCACCTGTGAGACCCTGGGTTCGAACTTCAACACCACATAAAAAGAAATAAACAAACAAAATAAAAATACTAAAAAAAAGAATAATGCTTACATAGACTTTAATCTGATTAATGAGGCATATCTAATAAAGATTGCTGGTGTTATTCTTCAGACCTGCTCCTCCACCAGAGAGCAGCACTCCACCCAATCCCAGCTGTTTATTTCACAATCTACATGTGAGTCTTATTTCTTCCAATCTCCCATCGCCTCTCACGGGAACCTGCTGATTTGGCCGTGCTGGACACGACACAGGTAATGTTTTCCTTTAAGATTGTGTCATAAGAATACTCCTTATATATTTTTCAAAAATATATAATGGTTACTTAACTTTCTGTTGTGTGGGTATACACATTAAATATATAATGGTTACTTAACTTTCTGTTGTGTGTGTATACACATTGTTTAACCACCATCATTAGTATAGTAATTTACACTGGACATTTCACTAGTCTCCAAATTTTCCAATTATTAATGATTTTGAAATAGTATGGAATTATTCATTGAAATCACAAATATCGTACTGTCCCCTTATAAAAATGAGGGAAAATTCCTCAACATACTAAAAGGCACCTATAAAAAACCTACAGCCAACATTACAGTTAATGGTAAAAACTTGAACTCTTTCTCACTAGGATATAAATAAGGCAAGCCAGGCACAGTGGCACACACCTGCAATCCCAGCAGCTCCAGGGGCTGAGGCAGGAGGATTGCAAGTTCAAAGCCAGCCTTAGCAACAGCAATGTGCTAAGCAACTCAGTGAGACCCTGTCTCTAAATAAAATACAAAATAGGGCTGGGGATGTGGCTCAGTGGTTGAATGCCCCTGAGTTCAATCCTTGTTACCCTGCTTACCCCACCACCCCCCAAAATAAATAAGGCAAAGATGTCTGCTCAGGCCATTTCATTTATATATAGAAAAAAGTTTGAAAGCAAAGAAACTATCTTTATAGATAGTATGATCTTGTTGCAGAAATCCTAACACACACACACACAAACTACTAGAATGAAAAAGCAAGCTTAACAAGGTTACAAGATAATAAGATCAATATCAATATGCAAAACAAACATTTCCCGTGTAATACTAGCAATGAGCAATATAAAACTAAAATTAAGGTAACAACTGCATTGACAATTGTATCAAAAATAAGAAAACAATTCAAAATAAATTTAGCAAAAGAAGTGTATAAACATACAGTATTCCCCCTCCTTTTCCCTCTTTCCTCCCTTCTCTCCTCTTCTCTCCCCACTCTGTTATTATTTTTTATTTTGAGACAGGGTCTTGCTAAGTTGCTTACTAGTTTGTTAAATTGTTGAGGTTAGCTTTAAATTTATGATCCTCATGCATTGGAAGGGTTATAGGCATGTACCACCATGACTGACTCCAAAATCAATACAAAATCTCTGTCAAAATCCTAGCAGATTCGTTTTGTTTTCCTGAGAATTTAACAAGCTCATCCTAAAATTTTTATGGAAATTCAAAGAATCTAGAGTAGTCCAAAAAATTCTGGAAAAGCAAAACCAAGTTAAAAGACTTAAGACTACCCAGTTTAAAAACTTGCTGTAGGGTTGGGGTTGTAGCTCAGTGGTAGAGTGCTTGCCTAGCACCAGTGAGTGCTGATACTCAGCACCACATAAAGATAAATTAAACAAAACAAAGGTATTGTGTCCATTTACAACTTAAAAAAAAACTTGCTATGAAGTCACAGTAAACAAAGCCACATAGTATCAGCACAAGGATAAATACAGCAGTGGAACAGAATAGAGGACAGAAATAAGCTCTTATATTTGTGATTAACTAAGATGCCAAAGCAACTGAATGGAGAAAGAACAGTCTTTTCAACAAAAGGTGTTGGAACAATTAGTTATCTATATATTTTCAAATGAATTTAGAGGTCACACCCTACACCATATACAAAATTTAACTCAGAGTAAATCATGGACCTACATGTAAACATAAAACTATAAGTATCATTGTGACCTTGAGGAAAAAATCTTTAGATATCAAATCAAAAGCATATTTCTTCAAAGTAAAAATCTTCTTCCCTTTAACAGATACTGTTAGAAGAATAAAACTATAAGATGCAGAGTGGAAGAAAATATTTATAAAACATATATTTGGTAAATCACTGTATCTAGAATATATTTTTAAAGACTCAATAATAAAACAACAAACCTATTCTTAAAATAGTCAAAAAAACTGGATTCTTCCCCAAAGACAAATAAATGGCAAATAAAAATACGAAAGATACTCAACTAATCTTTAGGGAAATACAAATTAAAACTACATGAGATACTTCTAGTAACTTATTACAATGGCTCAAATTAAAAAGATTAATCACATTAAATGTTGGTGAGGATGCAGGGAATTAGAACTCTCATATACTACTAGTTGAAAGTATGTGGTACAAACACTTTGGAAAGAAGTTTTTCAACTTCTTAAAAAGTTAATAATATATCCATATGATCCAGCCATTTCACTCCTAAGTATTTTACCAAAGGAGGGGGAAGCATACATCTATACAAAGTCTTATATATAAGGGATTTATTTGTAATAGCCCAAAATTAGAAATATTGCACATGATTCTCCACAGGTGTTTGGATATATCTATCAATTCAATCGACAAAACTGCATAAAATTCATACAATGGCACACAAACAAGCAATAAAAAAGAATTAACTTTTTAATTTTATTTTTTGTTTTGCAATGCTGAGGATCAAATTTGTGACCTTATGCATGCTAATTATAAGCTCTGCCTCTGAATTACATCCCCAGCCTAGGGAGTGAATTAGAGATACGCATAACAACCTGGACCAATCTCAAAAGTTATTATGCTGAATGAAAGAAGCCAGATCTCCTCTTTTCCTTCAAAAATACATAGGGTACAATTTCTTTTATATAAAACTCTAAAAATGAAAACTAATCTACAGTGACAAAAAATTTAAACTAAACAAAAAAGGGGGGTAATAGAATATATATAGAATTATATATTCTTTATATATATTCTATATTATATATAGAATTATGGGATATAAAAATACAGAAGGAGACTTTTGAGGATGTTGGGTATTTTTTAATATTTATTTTTTAGTTATAGGTGGACACAATATCTTTATTTTATATATTATGTGGTGCTGAGGATCGAACCCAGTGCCTCATGCATGTTAGGTGAGCACTCTATCTCTGAGCCACAACCCCAACCCCAGAGTTGGGCATGTTAATCATTGATTGTGATATTGGTTTTACAGGTGTATACATGTGTCAAAACATCACTTTATGCACTACAATTTATCATATATCAATAATACAATTATACCTCACTCTACATCCCCTGACACACACACACATGCACATGTGTTAATCAATCTCTGTCAGTTTTCAAAACAGCTATAAAACTGTTTAGTAATAATGAGTATATAATTTTCTTTTCTTTTTTCTTATGGGGTGCTAAGAATGTCCAAGATCACACATCCCAAGCATGCACTCTACCACTGAGCCCCAGCCCAAGTGTGCCTTTTTCATATTAGCAAATTCTACTGTATCAGAAAGTAAGTTCTGAAATCTACAGCAATTTGGGCTACTCCATTACCAATTTCTTACTCTTGCTTCTATGGAAACCAAAATTTATGCCAGGTAGTTGAAGTCAAGCAAAGAAAGCAAAACTAATTCTCTGTTATGCAAAGTAAAAAGAACCTTTTTGAATCACTTTGATATTCACTGGGGAAAAAAAAGTTAAAGTTAGAAATTCCTGTGTCCTAATTATTTTCCAAAAAGAAAAACACCTTCAGTTCTTACATATAATAACCTACTCTGCTTATAAGACAAAAGAATAAATACCATTTTGCTCTTATACCATTTTCTTTCAGTGGTAAGACCTTTTAAAACAGTGTGAAACAGAGGACTTCTGACTAGTAAAACAGAGATTTTCTATATTTTTTGTAAGAAATTGCTATTTTTTTATTATCCCAAAGCACAGAAATCACCTAGATGGGTTATATTAATAAACTTCTGGAGAGCAGAAGAGGGCAGCACTGCTTAAGCTGTTTTCTTGTTTCTTTTTCTTGAGACAGTATCTCACTATATTGCCCAGTCTGTCTCCAAATTTAGGCTAATGAGATCCTCCCACCTCAGCTTACAGAGTAGTTTAGACTACTGGTATGCTACAACACTTGCAACATGACCTGAGTTTTTAAAGGAGGAAGAGAAGTTCCTTTTAAGTAAGACTTTTTGGACTGGGAATTGAGGAAAATTTAGGAGAGGACAATATCTGTAGTTGCCAAAGTATGACTTTGGCAACTACAGATATTGGGAATTCTCAAATATTAGATTAAAACCTAAAGTAAATGTGATCAAGAGTTATTCAGAGTTTTAAAAGACTAAAATATACAGTATTTAAAGTTATGTTATAAAGACTCTCTAGTCAGCATCAGAGAAATTTAATATAATGGTTAAGAGCATAAATTTGGGGTGGTACTTCCTAGATTAAAATTCCAGTTGTCACTAGTTATGTACATTTGGCAATCACCACATCATGCTCTCTAAAACCTAGGTATCCCACTTGTTAATTGCAGACAACAGTGCCTCTTTTACAGCACTCTGTGAGGATTAAATAAGATAATAAAAATAATATTCATTAAGGGGTTGGGGTATAGCTCAGTAGTGGAGGACTTACCCAGCATTCCCAAAGTTCTGAAAGTTCTGGGTTTTATCCCTCGCAACATCCAAAAAAAAAAAAAAAAAAGCTAAGAGCATGAGCTCTAGAGACAAACTGCCTGATTTGAATCCTTGGCTCTACTACCTACTAGCTGTAAATGATCTGACCTTGGGCAAATCACATAGTTTCATTATCCCTCAGTTTCTTCATCAGTAAAAGGGATAATAGTACTCCTACCTCATAGGAGTATTAAGAAGGTTCATGCTGGGTGTGGTAGCACATGCCTGTAATCCCAGCTACTCAGGAGGCTGATTGCAATATTGAGGTTAGCATGGGCAACTTAATGAGACCCTGTTTCAAAATAAAATTTTAAAAAGGATTGGGGATACTTTTACACTGCTGATCAGATTGTAAATTACTACAACCACTATGGAAATCAGTATGAAAGTTCTTCAAAAGGCCAGACATGGAACCCTAATGTGACCCAACTATACCTCTCCTTCGTATTTATCCTAAAGAATTAAAGTCAACATACTATAGTGATACATGCAGACCCATGTATATAGCAGCACAACTCACAGTAGCCAAACTATGGAACCAGCCTAGGTGTCCATTAAACAGACAAATGAATAAAGAAAATGTGGTTTATGTACACAATGGAGTTTTATTCAGCCATAAAAAAGTGAAATTATGTCACTTGCAGGAAAATGGATGGCACTTGAGACTATTAAGCAAATAAGCCAAACTGAGAAAGTCAAGGGTCATATGTTTTCTCTCATATGTAGAAGCTAGGGAGAAAAAAAGGAAAAGAAAGGTGGTGAGGGTGATCACATGAAAATCAATGGGAGGTCACTAGAATAGAGGACCAGGGGATGCGGGGGACGGGGAAGTGCTGGGAGGAATATGGGCAAAATTATATTGTTATATTATAGGCATATATTAATATGCAACAACAAATCTCACCATTGTGTACAGCTATAATGTACCAATAAAAATATGGAGGAAGGGGCTGGGGTGGTGGCTCAGTGGTAGAGCACTTGCCTAGTATGTGTAAGGCACTGGGTTCAATTCTCAGCACCACATCTAAATAAATAAAGGTCCATTGACAAATCAAAAACATATTTTAAAGAAAAAATATGGAGGAGGGGCTGGGGTTGTGGCTCAGTGGTAGAGCACTCATCTAGCACATGCCCTGGGTTCGATCCTCAGCACCACATAAAAATAAATAAATAAAATAAAGGTTTTGTATCCAACAACTAAAAAATAAATATTAAAAAAATATGGAGGATAAAAACAAGGGCTGTGAATGTAGCTCAGCACTAGAGCACTTGCTTAGCATCTGTAAGGCCCTGTGTTCAATGTCAGTATAGCTAAAAAGAGAGAGAAGAAAAGACAAGATTCATGTATCTATATACAAAAAGCACTTGAAACAGTGGGGCACATAGTAAATGAAGTAGCAGCCATTATTAAAATGTACTTTTGCAAGCTGGACATAGTAAGACATGCTCATGGTCCCAACTACTCAAGAAGTAGGGGCAGGAGGATCACTTGAACCCAGAAGTTCAAAAATAGCGTGGGTTGTTTTGAGACGCCATCTCAAAAGCAAAATATATGCTTTGTAAATACTACTATTAAGAAACACACACAATGGGGATGGGATTGTGGCTCAGCAGTAGAGCACTTGCCTAGCACATGCAAGGCGTTGGGTTTGATGCTCAGCACCACATAAAATAAATGAAATAAAGGTAGTGTCTAACTACAACTAAAAAATATTTTTTTAAAAAAATAGACACAATGTTCACAAGGCGTTTGTTCTTTTGGTGGTAGGGATCAAACTCAGGGCTTCACATATACTATAAAAAATTATTTCTATTATATATTTTTTTCTGCTTAAGAGAATGCTTTTTTCCCCTTGAGTGTTCAAAGTACTAAAAGGAAACGTGGCCTTTGTTTTATAACAGAATTACATGTCTGTTACTACTCTTTTCTTAGAATGTTCAAATCTCATGATTATTTTGTAGTTTAGATTTGTAATCTAGATTATGTCTTAACATTTCCATAGAGCCTTCCCTGAGGATATTTTAATTTTGGGTCTCATTCCATACAAAACCTCAGTATTCAATAAGCATTAAGAAAAACCAGGCTGTGAGCTGCTCTGTGCTCTATATTCAAAAAAAAAAAAAAAAAACTAACTCATTAAGTCCACACCATCTTACATACCTTTCATGCTCACCATTTACAAATTTTTCTTTCAAAGAAGCCTGACAATTATCAAGAATACAAGTAACAATAAATGTGGGGAAAAGGTACACTCATACATTGCTATTGGGACTTCAAATTGGTGCAACCACTCTGGAAAGCAGTGGAATAGAACTAGCATTTGACTCAGTTATCCCACTCCTTGGCATATACCCAAATGACTTAAAATCAGCATACTATAGTGACACAGCCACATCAATGTTTATAGCAAGTCAATTTACAATAGCTAAGCTATGGAATCAACCTTCAACAGATGAATGGATCAAGAAAATGTAGTACATATACCCAATGGAATATTACTCAGCCATAAAGAAGAATGAAATTATGGCTTTTGCCAGTAAATGGACAGAACTGGAGACTATCATGCTAAGTGAAAAAACCAAAGGCCAAATGTTGTCTCTGATATGCAGATGTTAAAACACAATAATGCAGGTAGAGAGGGAAGAATAGAAGTTCATTGGACTAGACAAAGGGGAATGAAGGGAAGGGTAGGGGGATGGGGAAAAGAAAAGACTGTAGAATGAACTGGACATAACTTTTCTGTGTTCATATATGAATACACAATCAGTGTAACATGTACAACCACAAAAAAATGGGAAGTTATACTCCATGTATGCATAATATGTCAAAATACATTCTACTGGGCTGGGGTCATAGCTCAGTAGTAGAGTGCCTAGCATATGTGAGGCACTGGGTTCAATCCTCAGACCACATAAAATAAAGTCATTGTGTCCACCTATAACTAAAAATATTTTATGTATATGGGTCTGGGGTTGTGGCTCAGTGGTAGAGCACTTGCTTAGCGCACATGAGGCACTGGGTTCGATCCTCAGCACCACATAAAAATAAAATAAAGGTATTGTGTACATCTACAACTAAAAAATAAATATTTTTTTAAAAAATTTAGTGTCATGCATATCTAAAAATAACAAATAAAAAATCTAATTAAAAAAGAAGCCTGAGACCAAAACAAGCATGTCTCACTCTCCAGTGCCCACATTTCCTCTCTCTTTGAGTGTATATCCTTCTCTATTATTTACTTTTCTGAAAAAAATCTCTGCTTGTGCCTCATTTAACTTGATCTGAAATTCTTGTCTGTGGCATAAGTCAAGAATCTGCCAAGGCCAAGTTGAAGTCCCTTTCTCTCTTCTGAGGACTTCCTCAGCTCCTATCTGGTGACAGGGAGACAAGAGGAGAGAAAGAACACTGAAATTACTCAAACTTGGTTATAAAGTTAAAGACTGTTCAGAGGAATCATAACTATCAAAAATATCAGTAAAGGAATGAAAACACACACACTCTCATATATATATATACACACACACACACACACACACACACACACACACAAATACGTATATATGTATTTACATACACATACATACGTATGCATACATAGAATATCCCTATTCAAAATGTTTAGGACCAGAAGTGATTTAGATTTTGGATTTTTTTCTGATTTTCAAATATTTGTATATATTTCATGAGATAACTTGGGGATGAGACCCAAGCCTAAACAGAAAATTCATTTATGCTTCACATACATCTTATAGCCTTAAGATAATTTTATAACAATATATTTTTAGTGCACCTGTATTTTGACTGTGCTCATCGCATGAAGATGTATGGAATTTTCTACTTATGGTATCATGTTGATGCTCAAAGTTTCAGGTTTTGAAGCATTTGGATTTTCATATTTTCAGGTTAGGGATGCTCAACCTGTATGTATATTCTTATAACGTGAGTAATGCCCAAAAGAGAACACAAGAAACCTGAGCACCAAAATTCAGTGTGGGCTAAGTTTTGAACAACAAATGTAGAAAGTAATATCATCTAATTTACCTTTAGAGAAATTCAGACTAATAGGATGTAACAAAGGTCATATATAAAAGTGAATGGGAGATCTATTCCTTTTTACTCACCTTTCTTCAATTAGCACCATCTTTGTTATCTCCTCTATTCCTTTTTACTCACCTTTCTTCAATTAGCACCATCTTTGTTGTCTCTTAGGTGAGGCTGCACATTGTAATTTTCTCCCAAAGAGTACAGTATGGAAGTGTGTTGGGGACAGGTAATCTAACATTGGAAAAACACGACAAACCCAATCTCAGCTAGGTGGTCATAAACCACATTCATAGTATGTACATTTGATACAATAGGTTTTCTCCTGATAAACCACAATTCCTGTCCTATTTTGAGAAAAACATCAAAAGAGTTCCAACAGAAGGGCAACTTTGAAATTATTTAAACAGACTCCTCAAAGCAGTCCAGGTTATCAAAATAAAGAAAGTCTAAAACAAACTCCCACAAACAAACAAACAAAAAACCTAAGAAGATATTACAAATAAATGTAATGTGCTATCTTGGTTGTGATCCTGGATGTAAGTTCACTAGATTAGACAAAGGGGAATGACGGGAAGAGTGATGAGATGGGGAAAAGAAAGACAATAGAATTAATTGGGCATAAATTTTCTGTGTTCATATGTGAATACACAATCAGTGTATCATAGCAATATTGGTTCACCAATTCTAACAGATGTACCATGCTAAAATGTTAATAATAGGGGAAACTATGTCCAAGATGTTCATAATAAACTGGATGTGGAGTATGTGGAAACACTCTGCACTATGTTCTCAATTTTTGTGTAATCTAAAACTGTTCTAACAGTCTATTTTTTTAAAAAAATCTTTTCTTTCAAAACCCATTCAAAATCTTATCTCCTTCAAGAAACTATCCCTGATTCCTTCAAACTAAATGAGACCTCCTTAGTTGGAATCTGCCTTATATTTCTGTTGAGTACTTAATAGTTTTTGCCCAACGTGATTGTTTATAAATGTACCTCATTTCATCTATTAAATCATAAACTTCATGTTAACTAAATTTATATTCTCCATGTTAATACAAAAGTAGTTCAAAGCAAAATTTAGAAACTAATCCAAATGAAAGTCACTTTCAGTGATAGTGAGTTAATATCTCCCAAGGCAATTTCATCCTACTTCTGAACAACTCTAATAATGAGGAAGTCCTTCCTGCTGGGTTGAAACCAGCTGCTCTATAATTGCCTCATTTACTGCATGAATGAAAGAATGACAAGTTAACTAGCTCCATGAGTGCAGAGACACCTTCCGGTTTACCTAATCCAGCACTTAGCACACAGCAGACACTCAAAAAACTATTTTTGAGTGATCAAATGAGTTGGCTGGGGGAAGGACTGCGGCTCTTATTTATTGCTGCCACCCTTCCTCCACATATAATTTAATTGTCTAGCTAATGACAGTGTTGGGGTGTATGATAATATACCCACTTAATTGCATATATGCAAAGGTTACAGTTCCTTTTTTGAGCACTTACTGCTTTTTATGTATATCAGTAAAGTTATACAATAAAAGTTCATTTAAATCTCCACACCTTAAAACACAGATATTATAAACAATTTAATTTAACTGAAGCCAAGAGAATTGGTTTTGTGCACTTGTAAGAAAGGAAATTGGGGTCAACAGATCCCCAAGAGTATGCTGTTAACAATCAGGAAGGAATCAGAAAACTATGGCTGGGCAGCAAGGCTTCTCAAATTCCTAGACCCACTGCCAAGATGAGGACTCATCCACTCCAGAGCTATGCAACTGTGGAAAAATTACTTGGCCTCCAGTTGGCCGGCTTCCTCATGTGAACAGAAAGCTTGGACCTAGTGGACTCTCTTTAAGCATTTGCCATTTCTAAGGCCCTCCAATTCTGGGCTTTGTTGTTCTGGCTTTTTCTCAAAATCTAGAGTGTTTTCAAATTTAAATAAAGTACAACACTGCAAAATAATCTCCAGTAAATCACTTTGCCTGCTCAGTCCCTTCACTCATCACGTGAGCCTCCTGAGCCGGCCGCGATCTTCATGGCGTCTTTTAATGATGGACTTTTAGTTGACCAGCAAAGCCTAAAGCAAACAAATTACAAAATCACAGGCTGGATGACAGGCCTTCTTAAAAGCAGCAGTTCAACAATCTTGCATGAAAACTCTGAGGTAAACCCTTTCCAGACTCAGGCGAAGAGTGGGGAGGGTCCTCCGTCACCCCATCAAAACCCCGGGATAGACTTTATCTCGCCAAGTCCAAGAAAAAGACACTGGCAGAGGAGGAAGAAAGAAAAACATGAAAAGGCACATCACTAGTGACCTCTCTCCTATGGCTGAGAACACACACCTGAGCACTGGGTCCTCAAAACCTCGCTCAGCTAGTGGCTCTCAAACTTCCAGAACGTTCCACGAGGTGTGCGAAGTGTGCTGACCAGGACGCTACCACTCCCCTCAGGCTCTACAGCCCGGAAGCACCTACTGGGCTTGTGCGCAGCTGCAGACCCTCCTAGCCACGCCCCCACGTCCCGATTTTTCCGGCAGGGGGCGTGGGGGAGCCAGGTTTGCGCCAACAGTGAAGTGGTTAGGGAGAAGCAAGGGTTTACTTTTTCTTTTTGATTTTGATCTTGGGCACGGTGTCTGGAATTGATTTTTCACAATTTTCTAAAATTAGGCTTGGTTCTTGCACTGCGATTATTATATAAAATCAAAGTGACTTCCCCTTCATTCAAATCATGAAAGACTCAGATTTTCCTTAATGGCTATAAACTAACATATAGGGTTCTCTGTGTTTGAGTTTTTACCACTTCATTGTTTCCATCCCTAACTGAAGCTTACTTAGCAAGGTATTAAGCACTGGTGTTCAGAATGATAAAATTTTAAAAGAAAGAAAAACCATTACTTGTTTACGGCCTAATGGTTAGAATACAAAATTATTTATGTGTCTTACATGTAAAACAAGAATTCCTAGCCGGGCATGGTGGTGCAAGCCTGTAATCCCAGCCGCTCAGGAGGCTGAGATAGGAGAATCACAGGATTGAATCCTCCCTCAGCAATTTAGCACAACTATAAACAACCTAGCAAGACCAAAAAAAAAAAAAAAAAACCTGAGAATGTGGCTCAGTGGTTAAGATCCCTTTGCTTCAATTCCCCATACCAAAAATAAGAAAGAAAGAATTCCTGGGGGGAGAGGTGCTCCAGGAAAAATATTTTGGAGAATGCTTATTTTTTCTATGAGTTAACTATTTTGTGAGTTTAGCATTTAATGTAACTAATATTAAAATTAGGTGTACTCTTTTGCCGTTCCTGTTGAACAGTATCAAGGCAGGACAGGACACACTGAAGAACCTGCTTTAGCCACACCTACCAGGTTTAAGAACTCATGATTTCTTGTGATTTCATTAATCTTTGCCAGAAATGCTGTGAGGTATATGTTTTTCTACAAACGTTGAGAATCCTGGGGCTTTGCGATATTAAGCTATTAAGTTAGGATAATAGAGTTTGTGAGAAAAGAGCTAGGATTTAAACCTAAGTTTATCAGATGTCTAGGCCACGTCCCTACTCCTATAGTTCCTCTTCCACATATGGACCCACTTATAAGATCTGAATGGGATCAGTGCTCTTATGAAAGAGGCCCATGGGACCTTGTTTGCCCTTTTTGCCCTTTGAGGACATAGTTAAAAGTTGTCATCTATGAGGAAGGGGCCTCACAAGACACTGAATCTACTGGTATCTTGATCTTGGACTTCACTGCCTTCAAAACTGTGAGCAATCAATTTCTATTCTTTATAAATTATACAGTGTAACACATTTTGTTATAGCAGCCCTATGGACTAAGACATCTCTCTTGAAGTCTCCAGAACTCCTTCCTCATCTTCACTTTCAGCCAGTAAAATATTAACTATTAGTATTTCATGATTTAGTTTTAGTAGTATTTAAATATTAAATACTGCTTAAATGAGATGTATAAAAAAATCTGCAAGGGAACTTCCACAGATGCCCATCAGCACATCCATCCACCTACCATCATCTGTACTCTCAGATTCTGATTTTCTTCCAATAGTAGTGGGTGAACTGTGCATGATCCTATGTAAGGCCACCCATCCAAGTGAACTTCTTTCTTACCGAAGAAAATCATTCCAACAATTCTCCCTCTCTTACATCATCAATTTTGTCCTCTCTACTGAATTATTCTTCATAGTAAATAAATAGCCTATTACCATCTTAAAATTTTCTGATCCTATTTCCTACTCCAGATAATCATCTCATTTATCTGTTCTCCTTTACAGCAAAATTCAAGTGTTTATAGTTTGCTTCTAATGCCTCTTTTCCCATTCTTTTTTTTTTCTTTTTTTTGTGGAGGAGGTACCAGGGATTGAACTCAGGGGCACTTGACCACTGAGACCCCAGCCCTATTTGTATTTTATTTAGAGACAGGGTCTCACTGAGTTGCTTAGTGCCTCGATGTTGCTGAGGCTGGTTTTGAACTCTCAATATTCCTGCCTCAGCCTCTTGAGCACATGGAATTACAGGTGTGCACCACTGCGCCTGGCACCCCTTCTAAAACTTACTCCACTAAGGCTGTTTCACTTCCACCATACTGTTACCACTGTTGACCGATGACGAGTCCTTGCTTCCCCAATGTTGAAGAATAACACCAGAGAAGCACACTGAGGCAGGGTTAGAGTGGAAAGTAGAGGCTTTATTAAAGGACAGCAGAAAAGACTTCTCCCAGGGGAAGAAGCGGACCCAAGAGATGGAATCTGTGGAAGTGCAGTTGTTTCCCCTTTTTATAGTTCTTTCAGTGATGGAATGTAGGTGGGAAGGCCCAAAGGGTGGGGCAAAGAAGTAATCTTCATTAACATTTCTTCGGGGTGGGCTCTGGGCCTTGGGCTTTTCCAGGACTTCATTAACATTCCAAGAGTTGTTCTGCTTTTCCTGGAATTCATTCTTAACCTGGCCTCCATTTTGGATCTTACTCGATATTAGATCCTATTTACCTACACTGACTACCTAACTTTAAATCTGGCTTCAATACCACAGAAATTACTGTTGTCAAGGTCATTGCTAAATCCAGGAGACAACTGTCATTACTAATTTTACTCGACCAATCAGCACCATTTGTTACCATTGACCATTTCCTCTTCTAGAAACACATTCCACACCCTCACAGTTTTCTTCTAACCTCACTGGCCACTTTTCAGCATCTTTTATTGGTTCTTGATCAGAACCCAACCTCTTAATCATTTTTTTTTAATATTCTTTTTTAGTTGTAGATGGACACAATACTTTTATTTATTTATTTTCATGTGGTGCTGAGGATTGAATCCAGTGCCTCACATGTGCAAGGCAAGCGCTGTGCCACTGAGCCACAACCCCAGCCCCCAACCTCTTAATCTTGAAGTGTTCTAAATTCAGTCCTTAGAGCTCTTTTCTTTGCTAGCTATATTCACTCTATTGGTGATGTCATCAACTCATAGCTCTACATATCATTCCTGAAACCCCAAATTTCCATCTCTAGCCCTGAGATTTTTCCCTGAACCCCATATATATATAACCAACTGCCTATGTCATATTCCACTAATGGACAGCTCAAATTTCACATGTCCAAAACTGAACTTCTAATTCCACCCTCTAAACCTGTATCAACCCACAGTCTTCTCTATATAAGTTATAACTCACATTTTTCTTGTTATTAAGGTTAAATTCCTTGATTATTCTATACCCCTTCTAGTGTATCAGGAAATAGTATTGCCTATACTTTCAAAATATACCTACAGTCTGAACAACCTCTTTGGTCTAAACCTATCATCAACTTCACTTGGATTATTGCAAGAGCCTCCTAATAGATCTCCCACTTTATGCCTTGTCCTTTAAGGTCCCTTTTTCAACATAAAAACCAGGATAATCTGATTAAAACGGAAGTCAGATAATGTTTCTTCTTTGCTTAAAATGCTGTAATGGCTCTCAACTCTCTCAGAGATAACGCTAAACTTCTTTCAATGGCCTACAAAACCCTAGATAATCCAGTTCCCTTGTTGGACTCTTCTATTACTGTCTCTTCCACTTGCTGTTTCTGTTCTGGCCACACTGGCCCCCTCCCTGTTTTCTATACCTCCAGGCATGCTCCTGCCTCAAGGCCTTGGCACTAGTCTCTGTCTGAAGTGTACCCCACCCCCTTAGCTCACTATCTCTCCTTTAAATCCTAGCTCAAATACCACCTCCAATAAAGCCCACCCTGTTGGAAAATGCCCAGTTGGAAAATGTGAAGCACTCTTTATCCCTCTTAACAGTCTTATTTTTTCATAGCACTTGTCACCTAATATATTATACAATTTACATATTTATTAGCTCATTGTTTATTTTGTATGACCTTTTACTTCTCCCTGGAAGGTAAAGTCCATGAAAACAAGGATTTTTGTTTGTTTAATTTAAGGATAACTCTCTAGCACCCAGAATGTGTCTGATATCTATTAAGTGATAATATATATAGACAAATATCCAATGTTTCAGTGATAACATATCAGACTGCTTAAAATGTTAGTAGCTTTACGATGCATAGTACCAATGGGGGCTTCTATTTTTATTGAAATTCTTAGCCTTATTATTTTCAGGCTTGAACTATTTATTCAAGCTTTGCTCTTCTGGGTCCAGGCTAATTAATCTGCCTGAAAGGTGTTTGCTAGAAATAAATGTTTAACAGCTAACTCTCCTAACAATTTTCATTCAGGACATTTATATATTGCTGCAAGTCATTTGTTACTAGAACAAACAAGGCTGTTTGAGTTGTGCTTTTAAAGGTGCCTATGTGATTCAGCTCCAAATATATTGAAATTGAATACACAAATATATTTGGCAACTCTCTAATGGCTGAACTCCATGATTCACTGCTCTCTAGAATTCTTAGAACTATATTCAATTTACATTTCTACTTAAAGTCAGAACATTCTTAATTCAGCAGCTGTGAGAAAGTTATAATAAAAAATTAACTCCATAAATTATTGATTTCTTGGATTGAAAATGTATACCTCAACTTGAAAGCCTAGAATCAATAAAAAATACATATTTCATAAACTTTGCAATGCCATATTTCCATATTAGTTGCAGGTTGATGAGCTATTATGAACCCTGCAAAGAATAGCTGTTTTTTTTTTTTTTTTTTTCTGGGATGCCCAATTCATAAGCAGCAACAAACTCTCTACCCTAGCTAGTGGTTTGAATGTTTTGATAGACATATTGAAGCCAGATTTAAAGTTAGGTAGTTAGTGTAGTTAGGTAAATCGGGTCTGATATCCAATGAAATCTAAAATGGAGGCCATGCTGGGAATGACTCAGGGAAAACACAGAGGACAATTCTTGGAATGTTAATGAAGTCCTGAAGAGGCCCTAGGCCAAAGTCCACCTCAAAGAAGTGATAATGAAGTCCTTCCTGACCACATTACTTCTTTGGTCCACCTGTGTCCCACCCCTCGGGCCTTCCAACCTACATTCCATCACCAAAACTATAAAAAGAGGAAACAACCGCACTTCCACAGATTCCACCTCTTGGGTCCTCTTCTTCTTCCGGGAGAAGTCTTTTCTGCTGTCCTTTAATAAACTTCTAATTTCTACTCTGACCTTGCCTCGGCGTGCTTCTTTGGTGTTATTCTTCAACATCGGGGAGCAAGAACTCGTCACGGTAACATATTGGAGGTCCCATACCGAGATTCTACACCGAGTTAAGTGCACGCACCCCATGTCTGTTTGAGGTGCATCTTTCTCTCTTTCTTTCTGGAGGTAAGGTGGGCACCCGTCGGCTACTTAAACGCAATTAGTGCAGCCGCCACTCTTCAAGACTCGGGTGAGAGGTTTCTCGGCCTAGGCAGCTCTCAATCACCTGTCCAATACAGAGCAGGCATGTTGGGTTCTGTCAAAGCCGCTTCCAACTTTTCTGTCTGGGCCGGGAGAGCAATTGGCGTGAGTACACAGTGTCCCTAATCCCGATCTGCCTCGGATTCGTGGAGGTGGAGGAAAGAGTTTGGAACAACTGCGGAATTCCGGTCTGGGCTACCCTCAGACGTATTCCTAAGGTCCTTTCTCTTGAGCCCCCTCCCGACAGCCCTCAGGGGTATCTAGGGTGATCCGTAGATGAATGGCACTGAGGGAAAGCCCCAATCACATTTGCCTCCGTGTGGGCTACGCAACACTCCCAACCCCGCATCCATTCCTCCTGGATGCTTTCCTTCCTTCGCAGGTCAGAAATGTTAGCAATTCAGGTTGCAGGACTGAGAAAGGCATGAGGTAATTAGTAAAATCTACCCAGGTTCTCTAAGGTACATAGGTAACTTTCAATAGTCTGTTTACCGCCCCAATGTTTAAAATGTGCTGTGTTCTTTAAGCTACTAGAGAGGCATTTTTAGAATCAACTCCTTAATCTTATCAACTCCTCCAGTAATCTGCTACCTTACAACCAGTAGATATCCCTTAACACTTAGGCGGCTCCTTTAGTCTATAGAGCAAAGACAACAACAAAAGAGCACAGGATTCAATGGGTTTTTTAGTGGCCGGGAGGAAAGCAGTAAGGCCCTTAAGTCTGAATCCTCCCAGGGTCTCTGGCACAGGGCAAACTGAGACCCTAGCAATTTGCTAAAGGGGACCAGAAACCCCTTGGCAAAAGCAAGGAGAGAGACAGGTTTTCTGGACCTTTTAGGAAGCTCAAGGTTAGGGAGACGTCCCTAATGAGAACAGTTTTCTCTGGCGCAGCGTGGGCACCTGAGTCCTGTTTTCTTCTCACTCAGACGGGAGCTTCTCTCTCTCCAGTACGCCAGGTGCACCACTAGCCTGCGTATTGAAAAATAGGGATAGATTTGAACCTCAGGTACTCAAGAAAAAGCGCCTCATTTTCTTGGCCTGGCCTCAATACAAACCTGGCCACCAGAGGGAAATATCAATTTTAATACAATTTTACAGTTTGATAAAATTTACAAAAAAAGGAAATGGTGTGAGGTGCTGTATGTTCAGATTTTCTTTGCTCTAAGGGAAAATCCTAAATTATGCCAACAGTGTAAAGTAGACTTAGCTATGATATCTGCCATGAAGAGAAAAAATCTTGGACTCACTGAGGAAAAAGAATCAAGAGAAAAATTTGGGCCGATCAAAGTACATACCCCCTTCCCCCTTCAAGACCTAAGGCAGATAAAAACTGACTCTACTGGAAGGTTAGCCAGATTGCCTGGGATTGGATCTATCCAAAGGAGCTAATCTTGTAAGTGAAAGGGAAACTGAGGAATTCCCAGCAGCTGCCAGAGCCATTTTCACTTTGGGGAAATTTCCTCATAATTTCCCTGCACTGTAAGGATTACTCCACCCAAATGCAGTAAAGTCAATCACACCGAGACCCTTGATTTTACACCTATAGTTGCCCCTATGAGAACATCTGGTCCACTCATGGGGAAATCTAAGGTGCCACTGATAAGAGTCATAATTAAATGGAAGTTCAAAACCTGGAGAGATTTTTTTCTTATCTGGCCTGTTTTAAAGGTTATTATAGATTGATTCTTGGGGATAATCTAAGCTAAATGTGTGTCTAAAAGATGTTTCATTGTAACATCTGGTATCTAAATGAGTTTGAAGCATTGCATAATCTTGCAGTTAAAAGTTAGGGTTAGGTAATTGTTTAGTTTGTGATTTCAGATAGTTCATGCCAGAGAACTTAAATACTTAGGATAGAAAATTAAAAGAACTCTACTTCCAAGTTGGCAAGTAATTCCCAATCATTTATTATTATTTTTTTTCATCAATTTTTGAACTGGGTAGCCTAAGGAGATTTCACTAGGTATACAGTGCATTGATTTGGGCAAGGATAGTAAATTATGATTTGGTATCTGTTTCTCTCAGTGTGTAAGATTTAGAAAAAAAGTGTTGAATTAAAACGTTGGTCTGGCTTATTGAAATGACATTAATTAGCAACAGTCTTGGGAATTTTCAAAGCTTAATTTTGGATATACATGGTAGTATGTGGTTCTCTTTTAAAATTTTTCAGGCGATTTAATGTAACTTAATACTTCTTTAGGAACTTCAGAACAAAGAAAGTAGCTTAATGATCCTGAAGGAACTTCTTCTGTGGTAGCTTTTATATCATCAAGAAAGATCCTATTTTCAGTTTTGTGTGAGCAAGTTTTTCTAGTGTAGGAAGATATAAAGATGAAAATTTGTAAATTGTATCTTATTTCTACTTCCAAACCTGAAAATTGTGACTTATGGTTAAAATGCCTTAGGCATGAAGTTTCTGCTCAGAATTCTGGTTTTCCCAGGTCCTTCCAGACCTCAGCCAGGACTTAAGTTGATATGCAAATAGAAGAAGCCTGGAGTACTCAGTAGGAGACAGATCTGAGGCCCAAGAAAAAAAAAAAGGGGGGGGGGAGTGTCTTTTTATGGGAACTCAAACTAGATTAAACCAAAGAGTAAATTGTATGGCATTTACTAATTACTGGCTGGTCAATTTTTTTTTTTTTTAAATTTTTTATTTTTTAGTTCTCGGTGGACACAACATCTTTGTTGGTACGTGGTGCTGAGGATCGAACCCAGGCCGCACGCATGCCAGGCGAGCGCGCTACCGCTTGAGCCACATCCCCAGCCCTGGTCAATTTTTTTTTTCTAGGACTTTTGCCTTTTCTTCGATTCTATATTTTTTTTGAGCTCATGATTCTGTTTCTACAGACAAGTTAATGTTTTTCTGATAAGTTCTATTTTTGATCAACTGGATTTTTTTAAACATTGCAATGAGATTTCACCTGAGACACTTGTGTTACATGTTGTATGTCGGTATGTCTGTATGTGTGTATGTCTATATATCATGCAGTGATTGACAGACAATTGACAGATGAGGAACGCTCATGAAAAATTAAAAATGGATCCAAATACCTTTGATTCACATGATTCAAATTGTAAAGGTAAAATTTCCAAGCTGATTCTAAGCCGCAGAGCCTGAGTTAAAAAGACCAGGCATCCTAAAGTTTCCAAAGTTCAGGGATTGGGTTAAAAAGTAAAAGACTGGGTATTGTTAGAGTCCCTCTGCTACCCCCAAAACCTGTAATCCCTGTAGCTGTTAGGACAATACTGGAACTGCCCAGTAAATATTTCCACTGACTTTCTGGTTGTTTAATAGCTAAGGGTTCCGAGTTGCTTGGCACGTAGGCATTGCAGGACCTAAACCAATCAGTTTGAATGTGTACCCCGCTTAGACATGACCAATCACCTCTGCCCTGATTGTTCCCGCCAATGTATGCACTAATCCTGACTCAGGGTTGTTGTTCAATTTTCCCGCGCCTCATGATGATTTGTTCTGATGTATGCAAAGCCCCCCACCCTCTCCAAAAAGTGTACTTAAGCTCAGCTTGAACTCTGCTCTGGGCTCTGAGCCACTCTCCCTTCTTGAGTGGGCACAGAGTCCCAGCGCGCTGGAACAGGATCCTCAATAAACTTCCCCCCTGCGATTGCATGAAGTGAGTCTCTTGTGTGGTTTCTCCCCTCCGACGCTCCGCTGCACCCCAACAAAATGGCTCAATTTAAATTGGGTAAACAGATGAAAGTAAAGATGTCTTTAAAATTAAGCTTATAAGTTTTTCTAGGTGTTCAAAAAGGCCTTAATAAAATGTTGATGTCTATGAAATAATCTGCTTAAATTCAAAAGTTTACAAGTATTGTTTCAAAATGTGAACAGAAGGAGGTTAACAGATGAAAAAGAGAAACTAAAAGGTTCTAGGTATGGATTTAATACAGGAAAAATGTGTTTCTAGATAAGAGTCTATATGATTAAGTAAGTAATAGTTTAAGTAAGTGATAAAGAAGGTCTGTGCAAGTTGGTTATAAGTGTAAGTTTTTGAGCAAGTAATCTTAAAGAAATTAAACTGCTGGTTAAACAAGTGTTGTTTTAGAGAATTGTGCTATGTTATTTCTTTAAAAGCTAAACTTGGTTAATATAAAAACATCAATGTAATTGGTGCCATTAATGTGTTCATATCTTCCAGGTATACAAGTCTGTAAGGTAGAAGCTTTAGAAAGAGCATTATATCAAGCTGGTATTCTAAAAGTGTACGGTAATTTTAGGCTTAAAAGAAAAACATTTTGGAAGTTTATTTATCCTTTGTGTTCTATAACTGTACTTGTTATCAATAAGTTATGTAAAGTTCCATGTTACTTTTTACACTGAGATAGAATTTAAATGTATTTTTAAGTTAATGAGAGCCTAATCTATGTAAAGGTTTTATTGCAAAACACAAAAGTACTTTGTTACTTTTCTACAAAAGGTTAAAAGCTTTCAGCCTTTCTTTAATTCATGTTTTAGATGTGATATTATGTTGTGTTAGCTAATATTCATGTAAACTTGAGCAACAATTTATGTAGGCTTTGTAAAATGATGTCCAAAAGGCAAAGATCAGTTTCAGAACTACAGTATTTAAGATTTATGAGCCCCGCCTTACTTGAGATAAGGCTCTATGTCCCATCTCATGTGAAAGTGACTATGAAAGAAGTAGGCCAGATTTCAGTACATTTAAAGTTGTGTCCAAAAGATGTTTTTGTCACGATTGCCAGGATCTCAAACAGGGGATATACTCTGCCAGAATTCAAGGTAGCTATTACATAAACTAAATATTTTTACCCTAGTTAGTTTTGTTTTGTAGTTTTCTTTATAAATAGCTTAAAGTTTGCCTGTTAATGTTTTGCAGAGGTACTGATTTAAGAATATACAACCTGGGTTAATTTAAGATAATAAGTTATCACCTACAGGATAGAGAGATAGACATTAAAGTCCAGTACTCTTAGTATAAGGCTGTTGAAACTTATTTGCTGGATGTTTAAGATTAAGTTTTAAAATTAAAAGTTAAATTAAAGGGCCAAGAAAACCAATATTTGGCTCTTGCCCTCTGAGTCAGTCTGAATCAGGGGATAGGAGACTTCTCCAAAGAGCTTTGCAACTCTAGGCCACATAACCTCCTGATCAGGGAGATTAATGAGACCAGTGGAGGACAGAAAGCCAATCAGTGCATTTGCTGTAAAGAGGAGGGTCATCAAAAAGGGAGACATCCCTGATGCTTCCGAGGGAAGCCACGTGGTCAAGCAAGGCCTGGACCCATCCTAGCGCAAATGGCACTAGCAGAACTGAGAAGCTGCTATGAAGTTCCCGAGGACTCTCAGGGTAACTCAGCTGACTCTTAACAATAGATGGAAACAAAGTCAGTTTGACTTGCTTTATCTTAAACACTTAGCAAAGACAGTCAAAGCCAAAACACAGCTATTCCTGGACATTTTAAATAATAATAATAGTTAAATGTAACTTCCATAAATAAGTAAACTGGAGGCTGCAAAAGAGATTCTTAGGTAGGAATGCCTGATAACTATCAAAAGAAACTGCCAGAGTAGTTTTTAGTTTAAGGCCTTTATTTCTAACCTACACAGGTAGGCATAATGTTTGCTAGTATGGTTATCCAGCCCTAAGTAACAGAATTAAAGATTTCTCTATTAGACACAGGTTATACTAGTAAAAGGATTTTGCAAGATCAGATGATATTAAATTATTAAACTATATCTTAAGGGAAGGACATCCGTAACCCTAAAAGTTAAATGTTGTGTTTACATCCCTGACATTTCTGGCAATGTGACAAATATCCTTAAAAATTTACATGCTTAGATAGAAGCCATGTCCTCAGCAACTTTGTCATGGAATCAATATCTTAGCTTCTGGTTCTTGGTACTTCCTGGTGGAAAACATTGTTAGTCTTTGTCTTTGCCGTCATACTCATTGGCATATTCCTGTGCTGTGGCATTTATTGCTGCATCAATATGGTTCCAGTACTAATGAATTCTTGTTTCTCTTATAGACCACCCATCACTCAAATGGCCCTCCAGCCTATCATGGACCACTCGATAGACCCGATTTTTTAAGGGGGACTCCAAACTGCTTGCCCCACATCATCATCCCTTTTCAGCCTGAAGAAGCCAGAAAGATCTTCTTCGCCCCCTTTCCTTACAGCAGTAAGGAGTTCCCAAATTAGAGGGGGGAATGAAGCCAGATTTAAAGTTAGTTAGTTAGTGTAGTTAGGTAAATCGGGTCTAATATCCAGTGAAATCTAAAATGGAGGCCATGCTGGGAATGACTCAGGGAAAACACAGAGGACAATTCATGGAATGTTAATGAAGTCCTGAAGAGGCCCTAGGCCAAAATCCACCTCAACGAAGTGATAATGAAGTCCTTCCTGACCACATTACTTCTTTGGCCCACCTGTGTCCCACCCCTTGGGCCTTCCAACCTACATTCCATCACCAAAACTATAAAAAGGGGAAACAACCGCACTTCCATGGATTCCACCTCTTGGGTCCCCTTCTTCCTCTGGGAGAAGTCTTTTCTGCTGTCCTTTAATAAACTTCTAATTTCTACTCTGACCTTGCCTCGGCGCGTGCTTCTTTGGCGTTATTCTTCAACATCCGGGAAGCAAGAACTCGTCACTGGTCAACAGTGGTAACAATATGATAATGCACATACTCAATATTTTCCTTTATAGTCAATTGCAAATGTTGCATAAGCATTTTCCTTTGAGATGATACTACATGTTCTCTTTGTTTTTCCTTCATTCCTGATGTTATTGACCTGACATTGTAACCCTGTCCAAAGTAAAATACAGATAGACTGAAGGGGACTGTAGAAAAAAGCTGATGAAAGAAAGTGCCTATTTTCAGATCTAGTCTCTCACCAGTTTTCTTTGATACAGGAAACTGACACAATGCTATATTCTCAGCCCAATTATATATTTGTGTTAGTCAACTTTCTGATGCTATAACAAAATACCTGAAATAATCAAATTAAAAAGAGGAATGGTTTATTTTGTCTTAACAGATTGAGAAGTTTAAGTTTCTTGGCTCCTGTTTCTTTGGGCCTGGGGTTAGAATATCACAGTGGAAACATATAGTGTAGTAGGCCTGTTTGCTTCCTGAATGACAGAAACAGGAAGTGGCCAAGATCCCAATACCACCATCAAGAACATGCCTCCAAGGACCTAACTTCCTTCTCCTAGGCCCCACCTCATAAAGGTTTCACAACCTCTTGATAATGCCATCAGCTGGGGACTAAGCCTTCCTCACAGGGCCTTTGGGAGACATTCATGATCCAAACAATCATAGTATATAAATAATTCTTCTTCTTCTTCTTCTTCTTTCTTCTTTCTTCTTCTTCCTAAGTGCCTCACTAATCTGCTGAGGCTGGCTTTGAACTCCAGATCCTTCTGTGCCTCAGCCTCCTGAGTTGCTAGGATTACAGATGTGTGCCACCACACCCGGCTATAAATTCTTATTTTTAAATGGTTGGTTGAATATAAACAACTATTATTTTGAAAACAAGAGGCTTAGTTTAATCAAACCATTGGCTATTTTAAAAATAGTTGGTTGTTTGGCTTTAGTAGCTTTTATATTTTCAAATAGATCTGAGTATGTATGAATATGGCTTAGATAATTAAAGCAAAACATTTTGGGTTTTCTCTTAAAGCACTAACAGTGATTATTTGCACATTCCCACCTCACCAGCACTGTTCCACTGTCTTTGACTTGACTCTTCTGGTCCTTAGCTGACTCTCATGATAATACCATGAGCTTTAGTTACTAGTAGCATAATTTGATTACTAAGCATAACTATAATTCAATAGAGAATTCCTAAAATTTTAGACATTTTCACAGATTCAAAGGGACACTGCCTACATAAATGTCTCCCAAAGGCCCTGTGAGGAAGGCTTAGTCCCCAGCTGATGGCATTATCAAGAGGTTGTGAGACTTTTATGAGGCGGGGCCTAGGAGAAGGAAGTTAGGTCCTTGGAGGCATGTCCTTGAAGGTGGTATTGGGTTCCTGGCCACTTCCTATTTCTGTCATTCAGGAAGCAAACAGGCCTACTACACTATATGTTTCCACTGTGATATTCTGTGCCACCAGAGGCCCAAAGAAACAGGAGCCAAGAAACTGAAACCTCTTAATCTGTTCAAAACAACTATGATAGGAACTGAGGTGTGAGGCACTGGGTTCGATCCTCAACACCACATATGAATAAATAAAAAATAAAGGTATTGATCCACCTACAACTAAAAAACAAAAACTGAGATAAAAATGCAACATACCAATAAGCAACTAAGTCTGAGAACTAAAATTCCTAAATTTAAGGCATACTGAACTAGATAAAGAATCCACCTAGGTTTTAGTTAAAAACTAAAAGTAATAAGTCCTAAAAGTAATAAGTCATACTATTTCTTTATCCCTGACTTCAAATCAAGGATCTGTTACCAGCTAGAAAATTTATAGTCATCATTTTATCTGGTAGGTCCAGTTTTTTGAGGCAGCCAAGTTATATTAGTTACTTCTTCTTCTTTTCTTTCCTCTACCTGCGTTATCCTTCTCCTATTGTTCTATATACATAGGAATGAGAGCTCCAAGAAAATAGGTGGAACAGAACCAGGGAGCAGACTGAATGTTGAGAAATGTAGGTGAAAAACCAGCCTCTACCTCAGAGCAAAGCCTGTCCAAGGAAGGGACATGACCTTAGTTCTTGGAAAAACCCACAGAGCACTCCTAAGCACATTCCCACCCTGTTAAGTTGTTTATCTACAAATAACAGGAGAGATCTGCTGCCCCAGGTGTCCCTGACTCAGTCAGGCTAGGTGGAGATCCATAGCAACCCCCTAGCAGCCACCAATCAGCATGAGACAGGGAAATACCTGGGATGCCAGATAACCCTCCCAGCAGTTTATGGTGGTTGATAACAACTTGGGAAACCATGTAGTTCAGCACGTACACCCTCTTGGCTCAAACCAATCAGTTCAAATGAATACCCCTTTTGTACTGACAATCACCCCTACCCAACTTGTTCTCGCCAGTGAATGTGCTAATCATGTTTTAGAGTTGTTATTTGATTTTCCTGCGGTGTGTGATGATTTCCTATGATGTATGTGAAGTCCCTGCCCTCTCCAAAGAATGTATAAAACTGCTGCAAACCCTGGGCTCGGGGCCTTTCAGCATCATTAGTTGCTTTGTATGTGTGCGGAGGACTGAGCTAGCTCGCAATAAACACCTCTTTGCTGCTTGCATCAGTCTTGGGTCTCTGGTGGTCTTTGGGGGTCCCGAATTCAAGCATAACATAGGCAGGGAATAAGACAAAGATTAAGTCCAAGAGCAATGAGAGCTGGAAAATTAGTTTTTCATGTGATTTATCAATTCAGAGTAACAGATGATCAGACAATGATGTAGGAAAATCCAGCCAAGCAAAACTGCAGTAATACTGAGTGCCCTGTATACACAGAAATTAAAATAAGAACTGGCTTATATGCAAATGAATAGGCAGCAGGACCAAGAAAAACTTAAACATTCCATCTGTTGATAAATTCTAGATCTGTGGCCTCCTACTTATAGGAAGGTGAATAAAAGACTAAAATAGCCAACACAGAGCCTGTGAAAAAATATCTCAGAACAAGGAAAAGGAAATGGCAGCATAAGGACTCAAAGGAAAGACAAAAATCATCTGTTGTATCCCAAAGAAAGTCCAAGAAACTATTTAAAACATTGATAGATTTTAAATAGCCTTGCATGTTGTACAAACATGCATCTGGGAAGTATAAGAAGAAGCATAGGCTACAATGGAAAGTCAGTATAAAATATTGTGACTGAAATAAAGGACAGGAAGGGCTAGGGTTACACCTCAGTGGTAGAGCGCTTGCCTTTCAGGTGTGAGGCATTGGGTTCGTTTCTCATACCACATAAATATAAACAAACAAAATTAAAGTATTGTGTCCATCTACAACTAAAAAAAATATTTTAAAAAAGGACAGGAACCCAGGAAAGATACAAAAATGCAACCTGCATGTTTACATTCCACATTGGCAACAAAGAAAGACCTGATTCTGGAAGAATATTGAGTCAGTAATGAAGATTACTGAGACACCCCAGAATAAAGAGAAAAAGGTTAGAAATAGATGATAATTAGTGCTCATAAATTAGTGACAAAAACAAGGTGGGGGGAATCCCATAACAGCAGACAGAAAGGAATAGCTGTGTTTTTTAGCAAAATAAATGACAAAGACCTTCATCTAGATGTGCCCTGACAAAGTTTTTTAAGTTACAGAAGGTGACCTTCAAACACCCATGAAGGAAATAAATGATGTTACTTAGAAAGAACAAAAATGTCTCATTAACCTTAGACTTCTTTGCTGCCATACTAAATTACAGGAAGTAATTATTTGAAGCTATTTTTCTGCCAACTGAGAGAGAGTAAGAACTGGCAGTGAGCATTGAAACAAATGGAGATATAAATCTAAAGAATTATAAATATGACCACAATTCTAAATAGAGATATACTGCACTCATCTATTCACCTCTTCAGATCCTTCTGACTCCTCAGGTCTAAGCACTTGCTCTGCTTCCATGCCCAAGTCACCTTACCAAAAGTTCATGGCATTCCTGCAATAAATACTACTTAGTGCTTCAACTGCTATTTTGTCTCCTCACACCCAGCTGAATCAGGCTTTCCATGTGAATTTAAAGGCTAGTGTGGGCATTGACTCCAGCATACCTGCTATGGTGTGCGCTGAGTGGTTCAGTGGGATGCAGAGGGGTTCTGGATCTTCCAGTAGCTGCCGGGAGGGTTCCATAGCACAATCAGGAAATATAACAGAATTAAATCCCATGGGGCAAACTTCATGCAATGAGTGAAAGGGAGGAGTGAACAGATGAATTGTTCACGCTTCCTCCTTGATAGACTTCCAAGATTTAAAGTTTCCCTTAACCTTTCCAGAGATGTCCTATGAGAATAAGAAGCCAGTTTTTAAAATTTATATATGCAGTGGAATGTATTATAATTCTTATTACACATATAGAGCACAATTTTCATATCTCTGGTTGTATACAAAGTATATTCACACCAATTCATGACTTTATACCTGTGCTTTGGATAATAATGATCATCACATTCCACCATAATTAATAACCCCCTGCCCCTTCCCTTCCCCTCCAACCCCTCTGCCCTATCTGGAGTTCGTCTATTCCTCCCATGCTCCCTCTCCCTATCCCACTATGAATCAGTCTCCTTATATCAAAGAAAACTTTCGGCACTTGATTTTTTGGGATTGGAAGAAGTCAGTTTATTATAGTGAAGTTGGGGGCAACTCAGTCACTTACCACCCTGCATTTATTTCCCTCATTCCTGTTTTACATTTTCCCCTCATTGTTGCTTTCTTGAGATTAAACTCTCCAAAAAAAAATTAGTTCTGCAAGCTTTGCCTTAAGCTTTGTTTTTTGGGGAACCTGGCTAATACAAAGTCAAAATTACTCATATAAGAGGACATACATACAAGCCAGGTATAGTGGCACACGCCTAGAGTCCCAGCTACTCGGGAGGCTGAGGCAAGAAGATCACAAGTTTGTGACCAGCATCAGCAATTTTGAAAAATGGGCTTTTAATGTTACTTTATCTCTAAATCCATTCATTTTCTCATATCCTAGACAATTGTTTCATACTTTCTACTTAAAACTCCACCAATAAGACTGTTAGAACTAATAAACATTTTCAGTAAAGTAGCAGGACACAACATCAACATACAAATATCAATAGCTTTTCTATAGATCAATAATGAATTTGCTTGGTAAAGAAATCAGGAAAGTAATCCCATAGAAAGACAGACAGACAGACAGACACACACACACACACACACACACACACACAGAACTCTTAGAAATAAACTAAGGATTTGAAAGTAATCTACAATGAAAATTATAGAACACTGATGAAAGATATTTTAGAAGACACCAAAAAGTAGAAAGACCTCCCATATTCATGAATTGGGAGAACTGATGTTGCTAAAATGTCCATAATATCCAAAGTGATTTATAGTTTCTATGTAATTCCTATCAAAATTCCAACATCATTCTTTACAGAACTTAAACAAAAAGATCCTAAAAGTCATATGTAAGCACTAAAGACCCCCCCCCAAACCAAAGCAATTTTGAGCAAAAGGGGCAAAGACAGAGGCATCATAATATCTGGTTTCAAGACATACTCCAGGAGCTGGGGTTGTGACTCAGTGGTAAAGTGTTTAGCTGGCATGTGTGAGGCACTGGATTAAATTCTCATCACCACATATAAATAAATAAATAATAAAGGCCCATAGAAACTTAAAAAAAAGACATACAACAGATACACAGTAACAAAAACAGTATGGTAGTGGCATGGACAGCAAAGAAAGCAATTGACAGACTAAAGAGACAACATACAAAATGGAAGAAAATCTTTGCCAGTTATTCGTTTGACAGTGGATTCATATCCACAATATATAAATAACACAAAAAACTTAAAAACCAAAAAAAGTGAGCAGAGCCGCCGCCTGCGCCTGCAAGGTAGGCAGACCTGCGACTGATTGGCAGAACAGGCCCAGCGGCCCGCTGGCATGGTAGACACATCACCCCAATTGGAGGAGAAGCAGAGCCGCCGCCCACACCTGCAAGGTAGGCAGACTTTCGACCTACCGGGAGAACAGGCCCATTGGCCCGCTGGCATGGTAGACACATCACCCCAATTGGAGGAAGGGCCCAGCTGTCGCCCGCAAGGTAGGCAGACCGCGCATCCCAGAGAAGGGGCCCAGCGGCCAGCCGGCCTAGTTGAAAGATCACCCCAATTGGAGGAGGGGCACAGCCACCACCCGCGCCTGCAAGGTAGGCAGACCTGCAACCTGGAGAACAGGCCCAGCGGCCCGCCAGCATGGTAGACAGATCACCCCTATTGGAGGAGGGGCCCAGCTGTTGCCCGCAAGGTAGGCAGACCACGCGACCTGGAAAACAGGCCCAGCGGCCCACCGGTGTGATAGACAGATCACCCCAATTGGAGGAGGAGCACAGCCGCTGCCCGCCCCTGCAAGGGAGACTTTGCAACTATACAAGAGCAATATAATTATATAGGGGGAAAATTCAATAACACAACAGTTTCACCAAGCAGAAAGAAACACGAGCAGTATGAAAAGACAAGGAAAGAAAGGACCACAAGCAATGCAGGTCAACTCAACTTTAGAAGAGGTAATAGCTGCAGCAGATGGAATGTCAGATAAAGAATTCAGGATTTACATGTTTCAGATGATCTGGAGTCTCAAGGAAGACATTAGACAGCAAAATCAGACAATGAAAGATCACTTCGACAATGAATTACATAAACAAATCCAAGAAGCAAAAGATCAACTATACAGGAAGATAGAGGTTATAAAAAACAAACAAACAGAAATCCTAGAAATGCAGGAAGCAATAAACCAACTTAAAAACTCAAATGAGAATACTACCAGCAGAGTAGAACACTTAGAAGATAGAACATCAGACAATGAAGACAAAGTATTTCAACTTGAAAAGAATATAGACAGCTCAGCAAGTCTGCTAAGAAACCATGAGCAGAACATCCAAGAAATATGGGATAACATAAAGAGACCAAACTTAAGAGTCATTGGGATACAGGAAGGTATAGAGGTCCAAACCAAAGGAATGAGCAATCTGTTCAACGAAATAATACGAGAAAACTTCCCAGACTTGAAGAATGAGACAGAATCCCAAGTCCTAGAAGCCTACAGGACGCCAAATGTGCAAAATCATAAGAGATCCACACCTAGACACATTATAATGAAGATGCCCAACATACAGAATAAGGAGAGAATTTTAAAAGTTTCAAGAGAAAGGAAGCAGATTACATTTAGGGGTAAACCAATCAGGATAACAGCTGATCTTTCAACACAGACTCTGAAAGCTAGAAGATTCTGGAATAACATATTTCAAACGCTGAAAGAAAATGGATTCCAACCAAGAATTGTGTATCCAGTGAAATTAAGCTTCAGGATGGAAGATAAAATTAAATCTTCCACGATAAACAAAAGTTAAAAGAATTTGCAGCTAGAAAACCATCTCTTCAAAACATCCTTGGCAAAACACTACAGGAAGAGGAAATGGAAAATAACAATGAAAACCAACAGTGGGAGGTAGTACAGTAAAGGGAAAAAATAATTAAAGAGGAAAAACAAACCATGTTAAGTAACATAAATAAACAAATATGGCTGGAAGAACAATCCATATCTCAATAATAACCCTAAATGTTAATGGCTTAAACTCACCAATTAAGAGACACAGGCTAGTAGAATGGATCAAGAAAAAAGATCCAACAATATGCTGCCTACAGGAGACGCAATTGATAGGAAAAGACATACATAGACCGAAGGTGAAAGGTTGGGAAAAATCATATCACTCATATGGACTTTGGAAACAAACAGGAGTGTCCATACTCATATCAAATAAAATAGATTTCAAGCCAAAGTTAATCAAAAGGGATAAAGAGGGACACTACATACTGCTCAAGGGAACCATATACCAACAAGACATAACAATCATAAATATATATGCTCCAAACAATGGTGCAGCTATGTTCATCAAACAAACTCTTCTCAAGTTCAAGAGTCTAATAGACCACCATACAATAATTATGGGAGACTTCAACACACCTCTCTCACCACTGGACAGATCTTCCAAACAAAAGTTGAATAAAGAAACTATAGCACTCAATAATACAATTAATAACCTAGACTTAATTGACATATATAGAACATACCACCCAACATCAAGAAGTTACACTTTTTTTCTCAGCAGCACATGGATCCTTCTCAAAAATAGATCATATATTATGTCACAGGGCAACTCTTAGACATTATAAAGGAGTAGAGATAATACCATGCATCTTATCTAATCATAATAGAATAAAACTGGAAATCAACGATAAAAGAAGGAAGGAAAAATCATGAATCACTTAGAGAATGAACAATAGGTTACTGAATAATCAATGGGTTATAGAAGACATCAAGGAGGAAATTAAAAAATTCTTAGAGATAAATGAAAACACAGACACAACATATAGGAATCTATGGGACACAATGAAAGCAGTTCTAAGAGGAAAATTCATTGCCTGGAATTCATACCTTAAAAAAAGGAAAAAACCAACAAATAAATGATCTCACACTTCATCTCAAAATCCTAGAAAAAGAAGAGCAAAACAACAGCAAAAGAAGTAGAAGGCAAGAAATAATTAAAATCAGAGCTGAAATTAATGAAATTGAAACAAAAGAAACAATTGGAAAAAATTGACAAAACTAAAAGTTGGTTCTTTGAAAAAATAAATAAGATCGACAGACCCTTAGCCATGCCAACGAAGAGAAGAAGAGAGAGAACTCAAATTATTAGCATACAGGATGAAAAAGGCAATATCACAATAGACACTTCAGAAATACAGAAGATAATTAGAAATTATTTTGAATCCTTATCCTCCAATAAAATAGAAGATAGTGAAGGCATCGATAAATTTCTTAAGTCATATGATCTGCCCAGATTGAGTCAGGAGGATATAGACAACCTAAACAGACCAATATCAATTGAGGAAATAGAAGAAGCCATCAAAAGACTACCAACTAAGAAAAGCCCAGGACTGAATGGGTGTACAGCAGAGTTTTACAGAACCTTTAAAGAAGAACTAATACCAATACTTTTCAAGCTATTTCAGGACATAGAAAAAGAGGGAGAACTTCCAAATTCATTCTATGAGGCCAACATCACCCTGATTCCTAAACCAGACAAAGACACTTCAAAGAAAGAAAACTACAGACTGATATCTCTAATGAACCTAGATGCAAAAATCCTCAATAAAATTCTGGCGAATCAGATACAAAAACATATCAAAAAAATTGTGCACCATGATCAAGTAGGATTCATCCCTGGGATGCAAGGCTGGTTCAATATATGGAAATCAATAAATGTTATTCACCACATCAATAGACTTAAAGATAAGAACCATATGATCATCTTGATAAATGCAGAAAAGGCATTCAACAAAATACAGCATCCCTTTATGTTCAAACTGTAGAAAAACTAGGGATAACAGGAACATACCTCAATATTGTAAAAGCTATCTATGCTAAGCCTCAGGCTAGCATCATTCTGAATGGAGAAAAATTGAAGGCATTCCCTCTAAAATCTGGAACAAGACAGGGATGTCCTCTCTCACCACTTCTGTTCAACATAGTTCTCAAAACACTGGCCAGAGCAATTAGACAGACGAAAGAAATTAAAGGCATAAAAATAGGAAAAGAAGAACTTCAATTATCACTATTTGCATGATTCTATACCTAGAAGACCCAAAAGGGTCTACAAAGAAACTATTAGAGCTAATGAATTAATCAGCAAAGTGGCAGGATATAAAATCAACACGCATAAATCAAAGGCATTCCTGTATATCAGCAACATATCCTCTGAAATGGAAATGAGGACAACCACTCCATTCACAATATCCTCAAAAAAAAAAATAAATAAATAAAATACTTGGGAATCAACCTAACAAAAGAGGTAAAAGATTTATACAATGAAAACTACAGAACCCTAAAGAGAGAAATAGAAGAAGATCTTAGAAGATGGAAAAATATATCCTGTTCATGGAGAGGCAGAACTAACATCATCAAAATGGCTATATTACCAAAAGTTCTCTATAGGTTTAATGCAATGCCAATCAAAATCCCAACGGCATTTCTTGTAGAAATAGATAAAGCAATCATGAAGTCATATGGAAAAATAAAAGACCCAGAATAGCAAAAACAACTCTAAGCAGGAAGTGTGAATCAGGTGGTATAGCGATAACAGACTTCAAACTATACTACAGAGCATAGTAACAAAAACAGCATGGTACTGGTACCAAAACAGGTGGGTGGAAAAAAAAGTTACAACATAGAGGACACAGAAACCAATCCACAAAATTACAACTATCTTATATTTGATAAAGGGGCTAAAAGCATGCAATGGAGGAAGGATAGCATCTTCAACAAATGGTGCTGGGAAAACTGGAAATCCATATGCAACAAAATGAAACTGAATCCCTTTCTCTTGACATGCACAAAAGTTAACTCAAAATGGATCAAGGAGCTTGATATCAAATCAGAGACACGGCGTCTGATAGAAGAAAAAGTTGGCTACGATCCACATACTGTGGGGTCGGGCTCCAAATTCCTCAATAGGACACCCATAGCACAAGAGTTAATAACAAGAATCAACAAATGGGACTTACTCAAACTAAAAAGTTTTTTCTCAGCAAAAGAAACAATAAGAGAGATAAACAGAGAGCCTACATCCTGGGAACAAATATTTACTCCTCACATTTCAGATAGAGCCCTAATATCCAGAGTATACAAAGAACTCAAAAAATTAAACAATAAGAAAACAAATAACCCAAACAACAAATGGGCCAAGGACCTGAACAGACACTTCTCAGAGGGGGACATACAATCAATCAACAAGTACATGAAAAAATGCTCACCATCTCTAGCAGTCAGAGAAATGCAAATCAAAACCACCCTAAGATACCATCTCAGTCCAGCAAGATTGGCAGCCATTAAGAAGTCAAACAACAACAAGTGCTGGCAAGGATGTGGGGAAAAGGGTACACTTGTACATTGCTGGTGGGACTGCAAATTGGTGCGGCCAATGTGGAAAGCAGTATGGAGATTTCTTGGAAAGCTGGGAATAGAACCACCATTTGACCCAGCTATTCCCCTTCTCGGTCTATTCCCTAAAGACCTAAAAAAAGCATACTACAGGGACACTGCTATATTGATGTTCATAGCAGCACAATTCACAATAGCAAGACTGTGGAACCAACCTAGATGCCCTTCAATAGACGAATGGATAAAAAAATGTGGCATTTATACACAATGGAGTATTACCCTGCATTAAAAAATGACAAAATCATAGAATTTGCAGGGAAATGGATGGCATTAGAGCAGATTATGCTAAGTGAAGCTAGCCAAGCCCTAAAAAACAAATGCCAAATGTCTTCTTTAATGTAAGGAGAGTAACTAAGAACAGAGTAGGGAGGAAGAGCATGAGAAGAAGATTAACATTAAACAGGGATGAGAGGTGGGAGGGTAAGGGAGAGAGATGGGAAATTGCATTGAAATGGAAGGAGACCCTCAGGGTTATACATAAAATTACATACAAGAGTAAGTGAGGGGTAAGGGAAAAAAAACAAGGGGGAGAAATGAATTACAGTAGATGGGGTAGAGAGAGAAGAGGGGAGGGGAGGGGGGATAGCAGAGGATAGGAAAGGCAGCAGAATACAATAGACACTAGTATGGCAATATGTAAATCAGTGGATGTGTAACCGATGTGATTCTGCAATCTGTGTGCAGGTCTCAACTCTCATTTTTCAGAGTTGAGACCTGCACACTTTTTTGAGGCATTGGCAACAGACTCAGTGCTGTCCTGCCTGACCTAGGCCAGGGGGCTCCCACCAGTTGAGAAGCTGACCTTGTGGACCCAGCTACCATTCTTTGCCACCAAAATCTGACATCAGCTCACCAAAAGTCATCTTGCTGCCCCAGAGCATACTGGCTAGCTTTTCATCTATTTCATCAATGTAGGCAGAAAACACTCTGCATTTAAAGTCACAGGATCATGTTCCCTGAAAAACAGTGTTGGGATCCAATCCAAGCTGAGGACTGTGGAGTGAATTGACTTTGTAATGTGTTTGCCTACCCACCATTTTTGGACTTGAAATAACAGAAATGAGTCGTGCTACACTTCCCACAGCAAATTTGTTCTCTAAAGGGGACCACTTCACAAAAAGGGTTGTGTGATTAATCCTTAGGATCACCAGGATGGCTTTCAGACTCCAGAAGTAGGCATTGCAGTCTGCCCCTAAAGTGACAGATGAAGTGATTGCTCTTGGGAGCCCTGTCAGCACCTTTACTGTCTCCCTTGTACTCCTAGGGTTCATCTTCTTTTGTTCACTGGCTCCCCATCTTCTTCTTCTTCTTTTTTTTTTTAAAGAGGGAGAGAGAGAGAGAGAGAATTTTTTTTTTAATATTTATTTTTCAGTTTTCGGCGGACACAACATCTTTGTTTGTATGTGGTGCTGAGGATCGAACCTGGGCCGCACACATGCCAGGCTAGTGCGCTATGGCTTGAGCCACATCCCCAGCCCTCCCCATCTTTTTATAGATACGCACTTGATGATTATTAGCTAAGGTTAATTTGGGTACAACCCCTGTTCCGGGCATGGCAGGTGATTGACTCTAGTAAAAATTGATGCAGGGACATTATTCTCAGTGTTTTCAAATAATAGAAAGCTGAGGTCCTGGTGGTCTGGAGGGGATTGGAGCAGAGAATTTTCAGACTCAACTCTGTCAACTACAGGCTCCCATGGATGCTGGCAGAGGAACTGACACTCCATTCTTAAGGTAGTTTTCAGCTTCTCCAGGAAACTACAGCTTCTCTCTCTCTCTCTCTCTCTCTCTCTCTCTCTCTCTCTCTCTCTTTCTCTCTCTCTCTCTCTCTCTCTTTTTCCAGGGGATAAAACCCAGGGCAATTTACCATTGAACTTCTTCTCCATCCCTTTTTGAGAAAGGCTCTTGCAAAATTGCTGACACAGTCCTGGAACTTAGAATCTTCCTGCCTCAGCCTCCTTAGTGTGTGTAATCAAACCTGACTCGAGGAGTCTTTGTTCTTAAAGCCTTTTACTGATTGAATGAGGCCCACTCACATTATGGAAGGCAATTTCTTTTCTAAAAGTCAAAGGATTCTAGAGATTGGACACATCTAAAAAAAAATTCTACACAATAACACCTAGGTTTTTTTTTTTTTTAATTAAATCACTAGATGTTATAGTTCAGCCAAATTGACACAAAAGACTATCACAGCAGTTTTTATTATAAATATGTTACATTACATATATATATACATTAATACATAACTTCATTTTTTGTGAACATTCCCCCAAATCATCAAATATTCTTATCAAACATGAAATTTACTGAAGTGGTTTAATATCAAAATAAAAGGGGTTGAGGATATAGCTCCTTGATAGAGCACTTGCCTAACATGCCTGAGGCTGTGGGTTCTATCCTCTGAAATGCAAACAAAATCAAATAATTTCCATATTTCAGCACTTTAAATAATATTACATATATTCAAGTATATATTTCAACTATTGCTGATTACTCATTAAATTACTAAAAGTGAAATTACCAAGTTAATGATTATAACAATTTTAAGATCCTTATTCCTATTGCTAAAGAGTGTTCCAGAAAGTTTGCACCCATTTACACTTATAGGGGAAATATATGAATTCAATGACAATATTACTATACTCTAGCCAACACTGGGTTTTATAGTTTAATTTTTGTTAGTTAAATTATTAAGCATATTTGACTTTGTACTTCTTTAATAACTAGCATATAGCTATCTTATTATTTACTGTATTTTGACCATTTTTTCTTTTGATAATTTTATTCTTTGCCTAGTTTTTATATGGCTGTTAACCATTCTAATTAATATATAGGTTATTTGTATATTATAAAGTAAATCTTTGTCATATTTCTTACAAATATATTTCTAATTTGCTTTCCTTCTTTTTTCTTATTAAAAGGACTTCAGTATATAAATCAAAGAAAGAATCTATACATACTTCAACCTTCCCTTAGGGTAAACAGCCAAAATTAATAAAGATATGTTGTTGGTGGCTAAAAGGGAACTGAAATATGAAAATGAGATTATTTTCATAGACAAATGATGCATCACTCCCCCAGATGACTCAGGTAACCACTTATATCTTTCCAAAAAAATCATTTGGGGAAATGCAATAATTTTTTTCCCTAAGAATTCCCTCATTTAGAATATTACTAACTTTAGAATCTATGATCAAATTTTCATTTCTAACAAGATATCAAGTCAACATCACATACAAATAGATGACAAATGACCAGCAATTTTTAAGGAAAATATTATGGGAGAATGAACTAATCTTATGATTTTTTTCCTGCTTCTAAGGAAATTAAAAAATTAAAAAGCAGCAGATAAGAGTGGTAAATCTGTGATGGCATTAAAAGCTGCATGACGCAGATGTGCTGCAAATAAATCTGCGTGGTAATATAAATTGACTCAGGCATTTGTGCTACATATGACAGTCCAAAGTGTTTTCATTTCCTCCTTAGTAATTTTTAGATTTTCTTATTTCATTGACTATGAAAAGCACAATCATCCCACACACTGTTCTTGGACTGAGTTATAATGTAATCTGCCCAGAATTTTAGCTTGATTTTGAAAATTAGAAAAAAAAATTGAGTTTCAAGCAAGGTATCTGACTTGACCAATAATTTAAACATGTATGGTATAATAAAATATAGAATTAGTTTTCTACTTTAATATACTTCAGTTGGTTAGTTGAGTCTGATTTGCTCCTTTTTTAAAAATAAAGTCAACAAAGTATCTGACTTGTTTTCATTTGTAATTCCTAATAAAAATGGATTAGCATACATTCATTTTTTTACTTACCATACATAGTCTTATATTAAATGTATTATTACTTACTGAATTGATTCATATTTTCAAAAAGGCTTTCTCTTTTTGTTCTTTTTTTTTAATGCTTTTTAAAGCATGAGTCTGGTGAAGAATTTTTTTTTTAATTGTTTACTGGCTGATTGCAATTTAATTTTTGTTAAAAAGAAAAAAGATTCCCCCAATTTATTTGTTGTCTTTTCATTCCATTTATATTTTGATTATATCTTAGTTATAAATTTAAAAAAATCTTCTTTTAGTTGTAGGTGAACACAATGCCCTTATTTTATTTATCTTTTTATGTGGTGCTGAAGATGGAACCCAGAGCTCACAATGCTAGGTAAGTGCTCTACCTATGAGCCACAACCCCACCCATTAAATTCTAAATTTTAAATGGCCAAATTATCAATCTTATTTTTTATTATTTCAAAGTTCCATGTATTTTTTTTTGTTTTTATGTGCTTTCTTTCTTTTTAAAATATTTTAATTGTGGATGGACACAATACTTTTATTTTTATGTGGTGCTGAGGATTGAACCAAATGTCTCACATGGGCTAGGCAAGCACTTTACCACTGAGCTACATCCCCAGCTCCTTTATGTGCTTTCTTACTGCAAGAGTTTATTAAAATGTCACTCATGTTTTCTTAAAGTACATTTGATGTCATTGTTTCAAGTTAAATTTTGTCATCTATTGAGACTTTTTTTTTGTTTGGGTGTACTATATGAAAAGTCTTCCAACATTCAATCACCTTGTATTTTTTATTTATTTTTTTTTAAAAGAGAGAATTTTTTTTTAATATTTATTTTTAGTTCTCGGGGGACACAACATCTTTGTTGGTATGTGGTGGTGAGGGTCGAACTCGGGCAGCACGCTCCGCACGCATGCCAGGCGAGCGCGCTACCACTTGATCCATATCCCCAGCCCCACCTTGTATTTTTTAAATTGCCATATATTATTTTAATATACTATTGGATAATTTTGATATTTTGCAATGATTATCATAAGTGATATAATTCTATAATTTTCTCTTTTATGCTTTGTTCAGATTTTAGTAATCACATTATGATGTCTTCTTAAATTGCATGTGATGGTTTTTCTTCTTTCTTTATATTCTAAAATGACTTAGTGAACCAGCTAGCACTTTTTTCAACTAGCAGGTTTTCAACTGTGATTGTGTGTAGCTATTGTATATAATTTGTTATTTCCTTATTAATAGATTCTATTTATTCTTTCCTCTCCATTAAGCCAGTGTGAGTTTGGTTTTCGTAAACAGCTCTTACAGTCTATCAGTTCTACTCTTTTTCTGACTTCTAGTTAATTCCCACTATTATATTCTTTCCTTCCACTTTCTTTTGATTCAATGGGATGCTATTTTATTGAATATGTTCTCTATAATTCACATTAAATCAAAAAACTCGAAGAAGATATTGTTTTACTTTCTTAAAAGTTGTTAAAGGAACTTAAAATTAAATTTAAAAAACTACTTTTTATAAGAAAAGTTGTTAAACGAAGAACTTCCGATATTTTTAGATTTAGCAGAGATATTTGAGCAAAGAACGATTCATGAATTGGAAAGAACTCAGAACCAGAAAAGGTTCAGTCAATTCTGCTCTGCAGCAGCAGGCATTATTTATAGACAGAAAAGGAAGTACAAAAATAACTCCATTGGTGATAGCTCCACCTATTGCCTTATTTGGACATGGTCTGATCAGTTGGCAGACTGAGATTGGCTAAAGTCTTGACAGCTTATGGTTGACTGAGACTTAGCTGTTTTCCTACTTACATTTTCTGTGTGTTGCATACTAAGTTATGTTGCAGTTCTTAAAAAAAAATAGGTTGCAGTTCTTTATGTGTGAACTCAAAGTATGGCTATACATTCAAGCTAATGAACTCCTGCTTGTTTAATTTAACAGAGTTGATTGTGTTTATATTTTTGAGAGATACTTGGAACTAATAGTATAATTAATGGTGTAGACATATTCTTTCCTAAAACATGTGATTGTGTAAATGAAGGTATATTTCAATTGCAATTTTTCAAAATTAAGCTGTCTTGCTGGGCTGAACCAGAGCTTAAAATGGAAAGAAAACATAAAACTCAGCATATTTTATATGAGAGCCCTTTTGGGGGAAAACGTTATATCATTGCATGCAAATATTTTTTTTATGTTCTTGATTTAGAAATTCAATGTTTAGCTGATCAGGGTGCAACGTTATTATAAACATGCAGTCAGGGGCTGGGTTGTGGCCTAGTGGTAGAGTGCTTGCCTAGTGTGAGGCACTGGGTTTGATCCTCAGCATCACATAAAAATAAATGAATAAAATAAAGGTCCATCGACAACTAAAAAAAAAAAAATTAAATACAGTCCAGTAGAATTGAAATTCTCATATTAGAATTAAAATTATTATGCTAATATTGGCTAAGTTTGGAAGTAATTAAGGAACAATTATATGAAAAGTGAATCATGGATCTAAAAGTAACTTCTGCAATAATAACTGATAAAAACTTATAATATCTAGCTAAGTGAGATTCAAAGTATTCTTTTATCAGAATTTAAAATATAAAAAGAATATATCACTAGAGAAGAATGTGTAGATAATTCCAACTTCAAAATAGCTCTAGCAATAGATTATATTAAACCAAGCCAAAGTCCTCATTTCTACCCACTACACTTCAAAAAACAACCAGGAAATGGAGTGAACATGTGTAAAAGTCATCGATTGTTGGGTTTCTTAGTTTTAGAAGACATTATTTTTACTTTGGAAGTCTAAATTGTATCTCTAATGTGTCATGTCCAAATTGAAAATTACCTCTTTTTTCAATCAAGAGTAATCAGCTTTTACCTGCTAGAATTTGAGTAATCTTAATGAAAAAGTCATACATGTAATGTATTTGCCTGTTTTAAATTCTTAAGATGTTTGCCCATAATAGCTTGCTCATAATCCCTGCCATGGCCTGCAGGATTCATCCTAGTTTGGCTTGCATGCACTTTTTCAGGTTTCTATTCCATTGGTGTCCCACATGCATCAGTGCTTCAGTTATAGACATAACCTGGTACTGGGCTTGGTGGCACATGCCTATAATCCCAGCAACTCAGTAGGCTAAGGCAGAAGGATCACAAAGTCCTAAGCAACTTAGTGAGATCCTTTCTCAAAACAAAATATTAAAAGGACTGGGGATGTGACTAAGTGATTAAGTGCCCCTGGTTCAATCCCTCGTACTAAAAAAACAAAACAAAAATGCCCCTGAAGTTCCTTGAAATGCCCTGTGTCAAGTTAGTTACCTTTGTACTTGATTCCACCTTCTGCTTTGTTTTTTGGAGACGGGGTAGAGGAGGCTTGGGTCTTGCTATATTGCTCAGGCTGGCCTTGAACTCTAGGACTCAAGTGATCCTCTTACCTCCATCTCCTAAGTAGCTGGAACTACAGGTGTATGCCACAGTACCTGGTTCTCCTGCCTCATTCTTGATGGTCCTTGACTCATTATTCCCAACTCCTTATTTTCAAAGTGCTAAAACAATTTAAAAGATTTAAAAAAATTTTAAGTTGTAGATGCACACAATCTATTTATTTATTTTTATGTGGCGCTGAGGATGGAACCCAGTGCCTCACATGTGCAAGGCAAGCACTATACCACTGAGCTACAGTACCAACCCTTAAACAGTTTTATAATTAAAAACAACAGTAACATCTTGCACATGTCCTGTGTGAGCGAGGGAATGGGTTCCCATTGGAGGGATAGTTCGGCTGCAAAATAAAAGTTATGAAAGTAGAACCACGAAATAGACACCAAAGACCAGAAATATATTTTACAGAGCGGATGCAGTAATAGGTTAATCCAACTAGAGGGGTAGGCATTTAACAAAGATGGAGCCAGCTTCCTTTATTTATAGTGGTACAGATCAAAGGGATTGGTAAGTATAAGGTTTCAGTGTGGGAGGAGACTTGTCTAGGTGCTTGCTTCTTCAAGAAATACAGAATATATAGGTGGAGCTAGGCAGGGTGTTTGACTCTTAGCAGGTCACACCCATCTCTGGTGCTGTGCTGAACTTGTGATGGAGCTAGGTAGGAAGCCACATGAACTAGGCATTCTCAAACCATTAGGATTGCTGCTGGGAGTTCCCAATACCAGACTTTCCTGCCTAATGGATTCAACATGGTTTTAATCCATGCACAGTTCACAGATGGCTTCCTGCAGTAACACATTTGAGTGTGCTGGCATGTACCTGCAGTTCCAACTACTGGGGAGGCTAAGGGTAGAGGACCTCTTGAGCCCAGGAATTCAGGACCAGCCTGGGCAACATAGCAAAACTATGTCTCAAAACAAAAACAAAAATCAAAAACAATATCTTTAAGCCAACACCATCTCCTTTTCAGTCACGCTCCTTGAAAGAATAAGTTCTACTTCTTTAATTCCTCTTCACTTTTCAGACTACTATATAGTACTATAGCTACTACAAAGCTATAGTAATCAAAACAGCATGACACTGGCACAGAAGTAGACATCAAGATCAGCAGAACAGAACAGAAAGTCCAGAAATAAACCCACATGTTTATAGTCAACTAATCTTTGACAAAAGTGCAAAGAACACACAATGGGGAAGGGATTGTCTCTTCAATAAATGAAGCTGGAAAAAACTGTCCATTCACATGCAGAAGAAGAAACTTAGGCCCTTGACTTATTCCATACACAAAAATTAGTTCAAAATAAATTAAGACTTAAATATAAGAACCAAAACTATGAAACTACTAGAAGAAAACACAGGGATAAAATCTTCTTGACATTGATCCAGATTATCTAGTTTTTTAAAAATATGATCTCACAAACACAGGCACCAAAAGCAAGAACAGAGAAGTGGGATTGCATCAAACTAAAAAGGTCCCACACAGTAAACAATCAACAAAGTAAATAGACAACCTACAGAATGGGAGAACATGTTTGCAAACCTTACATCTGATAATGGGCCATATATCTTATAAGATTTATATATATCATACACACACACACACACACACACACACACACAAAGAACTCAACTCAGTAACAAGAAAATCTAACTATAAAATATGCAAAAGACCTGAATAGACATTTATCAAAAGAGGACCTACAAATGCTAAAAAGTATATGAAAAATGCTCAACTTTATTAATCATCAGGGAAATGCAAGTTAAAGCCATAATGAGATATCACCTCACACCTGTTAGAACTATAATTATCAAAGACAAAAGATAGTGTTAATGAGAATGGAAAAAAAGGAAATCTTGTACTCTGGTGTTGGGGATGTAAACTGGTGCAGCTATTATGGAAAAGAGAATGAAGTTTCCTCAAAAAATCAAAAATAGAACTACCAGATGATCCAGAAACACCACTTCTGGGTATACTGTACATCTGAAGGAAATGAAACTAGTATTTCAAAGAGATGTCTGTGCTCCCATGTTTATTTTATTACACTATTATTCACAATAGCCAAGATATGGATTCAACCTAAGTGTTCAACAGAAGATAAATGAATAAAGATAATGGCACATATATACAACAGAATACTAATCAGTCTTAAAAAAAGAAGGAAATCCTTTGATTTGTGATATTGGTGAACCTGGAGAGTATTATTAAATGAAATAACCATGTACAGAAAGACAAATATTACATGATCTCATTCATATGAGGAATCTCAAAATGTTAACCTCATAGAAACAGCAGAATGGTAGTCACAAGGGCCTGGGAAAAATGAGAAGATTCAAAGGAAATAAAAGTTATGCAGGATTAATAAGTTCTGGAGGTCTAAGGTACAACATGATAATGACAGTTAACAATACAGTATAGTCTACTTGAACTTTGGTGAGAAAGTAGATTTTAAATGTTCACACACAGAATTAGGACACAATATGATTATGAAAATGCAACCTGGGTATTTATTTTTTTATAAGAACCATCCCTTGTTATTAAAAAATATTTTTTTGGAAACAATTTTCAACATTGCATGAGTTATATAGCTTTACCATAAATTACTTAGCCTTTCTTCTATAGTTGACATTTAGTTACTTTTAAATTTTACTAATATATTGTTTTTTGCCTACATTTTGTAGGCAAATCTTTGAGGTATTTTTGTTGTTGTTGTCATTTTTTGATCTGGAGATTGAACCCAGAGTTGCTCTACTACTGAGCTATATCCCCATTCTTTAGGGTCTCACTATGCTGGCCTTGAACTTTTGCTCCTCCATTTAGCCTCCCAAGTAATTGGGATTACAGATGTGTCACTACATCTGGCAAGATCCTTAATTTTTTTGGCAGAGGGTGTGTGTGTGTGTGTGTGTGTGTGTGTGTGTGTGTGAGAGAGAGAGAGAGAGAGAGAGAGAGAGAGAGAGAGAGAGAGAGAGAGAGAGAGAGAGAGAGAGAGAGAGAGAGATATTGATCCCAGGGGTGCTTAGCCACTGAGCCACGTCCCCAGCCCTTTTCATTTTCAGACAGGGTCTCACTAAGTTGATTAGGGCCTCAATAAATTGCAAAGGCTGGTTTTGAACTCACAATCCTCCTGCCTCAATCTCCTAAACTTCTCAGATTACAGGTGTGCACAACTGTGACCAATTTCTTAAATGGTAGATCCCAAGAGGAGAAAGGACTTGGTTAAGGACATGAAGCTGTAAAGCTCTTGATATTCACTAATTGCTTACTGGAAAGGTAACTTGCAATTTCCAAAAAATATACAAGAATCCCGAATTTGTTCTGTTGCTAATATTGATTTTAAAAAAAACTTTTAAAAATCCTGTGAATTTGATAGGTCAAAATAGAAACTGGTACCTGATTTACCCTTTTCTGATTTTGTAACAAGATTGTTCATCTATCACTCTATTCTTTTTATCTTGGCTTCCTGTTTACTTTTTAGTCATGGGGATTGAACCCAAGGGCACTCTTCCTCTTAAATATATCCCCATCTCTTTAAAAAATTTATTTTTGAGACAGGGTCTTGCTAAATTGTGTAAGATGACCTTTAACTTGTGATTCTCCAGCCTTAGCCTCCTGGGTCACTGGGATCACAGGTGTGTGCTGTGTGCCTGCCTCTACTTCTACTTCTGAATACTTCTTTTTCAGTATTCTTTGTAGGCTTTTCTTCAATTTAACCATGGTTTGTCCTCAGCCTCTGTAATATCTCACAGGCATCTCAAACTCAGTATGCCCCAAATTAAATTCATCTTCATGCTTATGCCTGCTTCACTATTTTAGATTTAGATTTAAAAATTAAATCTCTAACTCCCTTCTCCAATTTCCATATCCAGACACTAAGTTTCTCCAACTCCACCTTTTAGATCTCAAATATATTCACTTTTCTCTCTCCACTCAAGCTTTTTCTCAGGCAAGATCCTTCACTAATCTCCTTGCCCTTGTTGTTATCCCACTGTATCTTACATATTGCTATCAAATTGTTCTATAGTGCAAATCTGATCATGTTCCTTTCTAGACTCCACTTTGCTGTCCAGCTTCATCTCTTGACCTTCCTATCCATTCCCTTCTCTCCAGTCACATGGAAAAATAGAATTCCTCATTCCCAATGTATTCGTTTTCTGCCAAGGGTGTGCATTTTTCTTTGTCTTGTGAATTCCAACTATGCTGAGCACTCCTCCATCACTTCTCTGTCCTTTATACATTAATTATATTTTGCACAGAGCTTTATTGTGGCACTTCACATCACTATTTTGCAGTTTTTGTTTAACAATCTATCTCCTTAGTTGACTTGAGATACTCAAGAATAAGGTTCTATGTCATTCATCTTTTTAGTCCAGGTCCTAGAAAAATCCTGGAATCATATCAAGCCCTCAGTGTGTGGATTGTTCGTGATAGAAACTTTAAAATTACATCCCATCTTCTAGAATCTCAACCTACCTAATGTCTCTGTTATCAAATTCTTCTCCATTCCCCATTTCTACGATTGACAAGTTTGGGTGCTTCTCCAGATCAGGTCCTTTTCATTACTATGGACAGTTATCTTTTTAAAATATACCTGGTTATGTTACTTCACTACTTCAAAAACAACTTTGTGATATATTCATACACACATCTAGCATAATTTGGTCAACTTCACTCCCCACTTCTTCCCTTTCCCTCTCCTTTTGTGAAAGTACTTTATAAATAGATATATTTCAAAAAGTCACCTGGCCTATACAACTAGATTGCAGCCACAAAGTTATAGAAATCTTATAGAAATTCTGACATATTTTAGAGGAATTATGAGTTAGCTATAAAGCTTTGAGAGAGGTGCTATATGAAGTCCCATTATCCTAAAGGACAATACCCACCAGTATCAAAGGTCGAAGTATTCAGTCCCTATAGAATTCTATAGAAAAGGTTTTTATCCCCTATATAATTTTGTAAAAAAAATTATTTTTGTCTTTCTACTGAAATTAGACTGAAAGATAATCTGATCAAACAAATAAGGAACTAAAATATATAAACCAGTAAAGCACAAATTCATTCACACACACACAATTAAAACTCAGTAACTCCTCAATTGCCACATGTACCCATTTTTAAGTTAATTTTTAAATTTTATTCTAATTTGTTCAAGTTAATATTTAATGCCAGTCTACTGCAGGTGCAATTCCAAAATATTCCTAACATAAAATGAATTAAACTGTAAGGCAGTCTACCAAAGTAAGGTAGACAGTCTTCCTACTGCTTTTGAACAGGGGCAGATACTTTTCTCTGGATATGTCCCTAAAAGAGAAATACAGGAAATTCTATTTCTCTTATCCTATTAACAATGTGGTTGAAATTTGAGGTACACTTGCTTCAAGATTTTCTGGCTTAAACCACCCCAACCTGAGTTAAATTGTCATTCACAGATTATATAAACTGACACAAGTACAGTAAGTTTTTTTTTTATTGTTAAACTACTATGGTACCATATGCAGAACAAAAGTAAAAGGGTAAAGAGACTGACATACTTGTGCATTCACATTTTAAATTCTTGAATTATAAACAAATGATCAGGTAGGAAAGGAAAACTGAAGCAAGTGTTTTTCCTTAGAAGTCTTCTAATTTCTCTAACAATTATAGAAAACATGCTCAAAAACTTTGGAAAAAACACTTTTTTTCCCTCTACATGTGATAGCATATCAATAAATAAACTATGCTTACTTTAATAAACTGGAAAGACTCCCTTAATATTAAGGACAGTCTATGTCTGGCTAATGCAATTATAATTTAGATATAATATAGGCATCAAAAAATAAAGGAGTGACACAGTTTAAAATTTTCCAAAATATTAAGACTCTTAATGCTGAGTTTCCAGTTCCAGAATTGTCCATTCACCTTGAGGTGAACAATCTTCTGAGGAAAAACTAGCCATGGTGATACTTGCTGAGGAATTATCCAGTGGAGATGTTAGTTCGCTCCATCTGTTCAAAGTGTCAACATGTGCTATACCCTGAGGTTTTGAGCTGTCTCGTGCTAAAAGGAGTGTCTGATTGATTAAATACTGTGCTAAATTTAGATCTTCAGGAAGAGAATTTGTAATATTTAAGTTTGAGTCCTGTTCAGAGAGCAGTTGCTTTAGTAGAGTCCAGTCCTGTTTTGCAAAATGTTGATTATCTTCAAAATCCATATCTGTAACATGTGTTTCTGATTCCATTTTCTGCTCAAATGCTTCTGTTACATCCATCTCATATATTGGAGAAAGGGTTTTTGAAGGCCGATGGTCATACATGCGGGTTTGTGCCAGTGTGTCACAATCATCTATGTCTCCTGAAATAATTCATAATACTACACAATGTAAAAATTGCACATGTTGGTACTCCTCAGATTTTGTAGTACAATATTAATACAATGTAACAGTGATAGCCCCCCAAAAAACTACAAAATGGGAAAATAACATTTATACAAAACTGACAAAATTTCTGAGGCATTTCTTTGTCTACGTTAAAAAAATTCAAGGGTGATATTTAGCAGCAAAATCAACATAGGCAACTAACAATAATTTTTCATTCTTTAATTTGAAAACTTATACAGAAAATAACAAATTATTTCAACACAAACATAGAAAGTACACATATATCTAATTTACTACAATAGAAACATAAAGAGGAAAAAAAAGACAATTTATCTGATGGTGACTTTTAAAGTAAGTCACTACTCCAAAAGGGGGTATAAATACATTTTATCTAAAGGTTTATTTGTATATTGCACATGCAAAGAAGGATTCAAGCAAGGACAAACAAACAAAAAAGTACAACTTTTTTTTTTTTTAAAAAAACTCCTATTCTTATGATTTTGCTGAATACAGATTATAGATGAGCATTTTTCTTGATTATGATATACAATAGTTAGTCAGCCACTATTGCATATTTCAAATATGGGTCATTAGTCTGAATTACCATAATAAGGAAGACAAAAACATAAAACAATTAGACAGGAAATCTTCTGTGCATATGAAATAAGCCTGGGCTTTTTTCATATATTATCATTGCTTCTAAATATAATCTCTTTAAGGAAATTTAATTTTTACTTGAAAATTTTAGAATAGAATTATATTGATCCTGAAAGTTTTACTCTCTGTAAAATGCATATAAATTGTAATAATCTAGTTGTTAAAATAGTTCAGTGCTTTTAGTTACATATTACTATAGTTATTGCACAGCCCTCAGATATATTACTAGCAAGTCCATAAATCATATCCAATGTATAATAAAATTTCTTAGGTGAGAATTCTTATGTTAAATTAGACATAAATAACTAAATAATAACAAACTAAGATTTTATATTTGCTCTTTATGTAAAATCTCCTAATAGGTTAGTTATGTCAAATAAATAACCAAAATTTTTACTAGATATTAATTCTTCACTAAGATTTTCTGTGAACAATAATAAATGAATAACTAGTTAATTTTCATATTATCAAGAAATTTAAATTTTCATTTAAAATTTGAAACTGTTGTGTAAGTAATTATTCTATCTACCTAAAATATAACATTCAGGGCTACATAAAACTTTAAAACTCTATAAACTTATTTTCTTATGCATTTAGCATTTCTATTTCTGTACATTACCTGCAGATAAAGCAATATTAGCTTTTTCGGTAGCTGTAGAATGGCTCTCTTTCACTTGACCTTCCTGAGGCAGAACTTGACTCCGAAAGGAGTCTAGAGATTTCATAGAGTTGTTCTTTGGTGTGTCAGAATTGGGTTCTCTTTGATGAAGCTCCAAATGACATGGCCTTTCTTGAGATTTTATGTCACTATCCAAGAATTTGCTGCGTTGCTGAAAATCATTAGTCATATTGTTTCCACCATTTACTTTTTTATTCTCTGGAAAAAAATGCCTGCTTCCTTTGGACAGGACATCTAATGTGTTATCTTTGTCAGTGGCTGAAACACTCTGTTTCTCTTTTCTTGAAGAGTCAATGCTATTAAGACCCAAAAGAGTGCTTTCATTTTTATATGTGTTATTGCCTTTTTCTTGCTGTTTACACTGTAAAATACTCTCTTCACTTTCTTGTGAGAATCTGGAAAAGCAGGTCCTTCCATGATGTTCATGAGAAACACCATCGAAAACATCAGAAGGTGAAAGTGAATCTAGAGGAGGCTGAAAGGGAGTATGGACTTCCCCTTCATCAGATCCCAGTTCTTCACATTCATCTACTGAAAGTAAAACTGACCTTTTAAACTTTTTAGTTGCAGAAAACTCACGACTTTCATTTTCAGTTCCATCTTCAAAAGCTAAGTTAATTATTCCCTGAAACTGCTGAGGAGCTGGATTAGAGAGAGAGAAATTTTCTGCAACATTTTCAGCTTCAGATCTCTCATCTTCTGTTTCATCTGCTGAGGAAGAAACCTGATCTATTTCCTGAGCAAACTGAACACTGCCTCGTGGAATATTTTCTTTTTCCCTAGGATGAACTATTGTGGATCGAGACCAAATTTCTGGCCTTTTCCTAGGAATCTCATCATCACTTGTTGAGTTAACTTGGAAAATATCATTACTACTTTGCTTTTTCATTTTTACTTCAATTCTTAAATTACTATCATATATTTTTAATTCTTCAGGAGTACTAGTATCACTGCTACTTCTTCCAAGGAAATCATGGCATAGCATAGTCCCACACTTAGAAATACCTCTGTCATTTGACCCATCATCATCCTGAGACCCTCCAGCATCATAGTCTTCAGACCTGGGTTTTATGTCATCAGAGGATGTGGTAGCACTGCCCGTGTCAGATTCAGGACTCTCTCTCTGATGCAGCACATTGGTACTCAAATTCCAGTGACCCATGAATGGAGCTTCTGAAGTTTCATGATTCTCTGGAGTTTCTGATGTTTCCATATTTTTAGGAGAATTTTTTCCTGATGTCTGTCCCGAAAAACATTTGGAGGAAACATCTGAGTCTGTGGTAATAAGTTTATCTTCCTTCATGGCAGAGTCATTAGGTAACTGAGTAGGAACTGTTGGTTTTTCTACATGAATTTTAGATTTTCTGTCATCTTGAACAGAATTTAAGGTACCATTTATCCTTTCAGGAATACAAGGTAAAACATCTTTTATGCATTTCATGCTTGATGTTCTATTTATATCTTTTCTCCCTATTTCTTTCTCTCTATCTGATATTAAATGGATTTGTTCTATATTTGTTGAGTCTAAATCACAAATTGGATTAGAGTTTAAGGAGTTTTCATTTGGATTTGAAATCATGGACTTCTGAGCACTGGTACTATAAAATTTTGAATCTACACTATCATTTTCACCAGAAGGATAATATGCTTCAGTAGGAATGCAATAATTTGTGTCTTTGTGATTAGGAAGTTTTGTTTCACTTTTACCTGAACAAATTTGTTCTGATTTCAGTTCTTGTTTTACTGATTTACCCAGCTTTAAAACATTTTGGCATTCTTTTTCTTGACCACTTAATGGCTTTTGTGGGTCAGGTCTGCATGATGACTGGAATGCTTCTGTGCCATTGATTTTGGCTGCAAGATTAGTTAGAGGTTTGTGAGGCTTCTGTTCAGAAGCACTGTCTTTGTTGTTACCATCTACATGATTAAATATGCTTTTTTGTATAACACATGTTTCATTTTTTAAAGGTCTTTGAGAGGAAGACTGAGTCTTCAATGTAATCTGTCCAGGAAGCATTTTTTGTTTTGAATCTTTGTTATTCAGAGTTTCACCTTTCTTTGACTGATTCAGGGTTTTAGGCATTGACACCGTTTTTGCATTAACCTTAGGCAAAGTTGTGAGTCCCTGTTTAACAACTTTTTTCTGAGGTGTTTGTTTATCTGAAGTTGTCTTATGGTCCAACTTTTCATCAGACTTCCTTGAAGAGACTGAAGATTTTATTGAATTTGGTGATTCACCTTGGGATCCTAAGAAAAGAAAGTTCAGAAATACAATATATTCTCTAAATCTGTGTGAAATTCAACATTTTAAATTACTTTAGAAAAAATAAATAAAAACAATGAAAGGTTACATATCTATGATCAAATGGACAATTACAGATTAGGACTTACAATAAAATTAGTCATACAATAAAATTTTAAAAATTATTTTTCTATTAAAATATATAGGGACTATTTTAGGGTCTTAGTTAAAATTGACTCTCTTCCTCAAGATCCTTGATCCTTATGCCAAAATTGGATTTGCATAAATATATGAGGGAGAAAAAAGTCTGATTTTTTAGACCAAAGGAGCAAGGAAGTTTTCCCTTTGAAGTTTTTTTTTTTTTTTTTTTTTTTTTTTTTGGTAGGTGGGGAGAGGGAGGGGAAGGCTGTGTTCTACATAGCTGGAAATGAGAAGCAAGCTAAACAGAAAATAGAAAACTGTTGAAATTGTTCCCTTTTCCTTTAAACATGAATAAAACCATTTTACTTCTTATAAGAAGACCACTATTATTGTAGCTCATTAATTTAAATCTGCAGTGGAAACCAGAACTGCTGCCTGAAGGGAATGAGAGATTAACTTTGGGAATTCATTTGTATATACTGGTTAGTCTTAGAGATGATATTTTTGAGCATTCAAATGCAAATAGACCAAAAAGCGTTATCAAACACTTTTTTTGTTTGCTTGTTTTGTGGTGCTAGGGACAGAATCCAGAGTCTTGTGTATACTAGAAAAGTGTTCTACCACTGAGTTATATGCCCCCAGTTCTAGCAAATAATTTTAAATGTTTAATTTTTAGCTATTACTAAGATATAAATAATTTTCTCTGCCTTATTATTTAAATTGATTTTCAGTATTAATTCATAATGTAAACCAAAATTATTCTGAGGATTTTACAAACTGCTCTTATACATTTGAAGACTTAATGTATAAAGAAAAGTAATTTTTAAAATCAGTTATTATGTTAGCAGATCATGCAATCTAAATGGTACTCTTTTTAAAATTCTTCCTCTATATATAATGGCTATCTAGACTACACCATTATTTTTAGAGCTTTTTAGTGTTGGTTTTACAGATGGAATTCTTACAGTTATCTATGAAACTGTCAAGAAATATGGGCATACTCTATAAAAGCACCACAAATAAAGATAAACTAGTAATTCCCTTAATTATTTTTCCCACAAAGGATAATAAAAACCAAACCAATACCTCCAAAACATCAAAATACTTGTCTAAACTCTCATCTCTATCATGTGAAACAAATGTAAAATAAGTAAAATCATCTTATGTCTTATTTGCTACTTAAGTTCCAAATCTGAGTTTTGCTTATCCAACTTACATAAGGAAGTAATATCCATGATACCCACAACTATTTCAGCTTTACCTTGAGTTTTAGCAAGATTAGATGAGGCATTCTTTGTCCTCTTCTGAGTTATACCATGTCCATTGCCATTTCCTCTTTTCTTCAAAATTGCCTGTGGTATTGGATCATTATATCCTTTGCCACTGACTTTCTTTAGTACACTAAGAAAAATGGTTTGCACTTAGTATTACAATGAGATTCCAAAACATGAACTTTTAAGAGAATCACTCATGAAATATGTTTTTCCCAAGAAATAAAAGTACATCTTTTTTTGAAAATAGAGAAACCATAAGTTTTTAAGTTTTAAAAGTGTAGGTAAAGTATGATAAAGTAATACATAATAAATGCCATAAGTATAAAGATATTCTTCTAATATTTTGCATCAATCATTCTTGCATAAATATACTTCTTTCATAAATAAGACAATCATTTAAAATATCACAGTATAATATTTTACTTTTTTTTAACAAAGAAAAGACACTTTAACAATATTCGGTTAAATTAGTATATAATTAACTACAGAGAAAGTTAGCATATAGGTTAAACAATAAATGAAGACCTACCTATTATTTATATTAGTGTCTTGTTCATGAATGCTTTTTTTGTTGGAAGTTCCACTGGTAACTTTTGAAACAGGCTGAGATTTTACTGCTATAAATTAAGAAAAAGTCAGTCATGGGATAGAATATACAAACATGTAACAATATGGTATAAAATTTACTGGTTAGACACTATAAACAAAAGTGTTAAAGTAGAAAGGACTATGTTTTCTCGAATCATATAAATAAATAGTTCATGGCATTTTAAAATAAAAGACCCCCAAGCATTATTCTAAGAACTTACTTGTTAAGAGCAATTAAAAATTAGGTTTTGGGGTAAAGGTGTAGTTCAGTAATAGAGCATTTGCCTAGCATGTACAAGGCCCTGGGTTTGCTCCCCAACACAATACACACAAAGTATTAAAAAAAAAAAAAACTAGAGTGCTAAAAACCCACCTACAATGGAAGTTTTGACACTGTCTACACTGTTTTTCACCATCTGTTCTGGAGAATCACAAAATGATAGCTTCTGACCAGAAGACAAATCTTCTACTGATCCATTTTCTTTTGGATTGCCCAGACATCCAGCAGAAATTGATAATTCCACACTTGAATTTGGAGATTGGATGGAAGGTCCTGCAATGCTGAGGCATGGAGAATTTTTCCCTGTCACTTTTTTCAAAGGTTTTGCTTTGGTTTGCCCATTTAAATTTCCAGTGAGTACCTTGGGTCTGGCGCCTGTGATTTGCCCTTCTTGATTTTTCACTCCTTTTCCATTTACTGAATTCTTATGTCCAGTTGCTGCTGCCGTTGCTATTGCTGACTTTTCCACAACTTTAGGTGGTAGGTTTTCCAGTTTTGCATTATCATTGTTTTCTATTTGGGGCTTTATTACAGTTTTGGACTTTCCAGAAATATTTTTTCCCCCAGTTTTCAATTCTTTTGTAATCTTAGATGATACTTTTGTACTATCCTTTTCTTTTACATCATTATGTTTCAAGGTTTTATTTATACTGTTTCTATTAGTATTTGATGAATGTCCAGATGCTCCTAATCCATCGGATTTCATCTTTTGATTAGCAGAGAGAGTACTCCAACACTTGTTATTTTCCCTCCAAGATTTGTTTTTTATAATACTAGAATCAGAAACTTGTCTCCTTTGCTATAAAAAAAGAAGAAAAAATACTTTGTAATTTGACTGAAGTATTTACATATAATACTCTGTTTCAGTAAGCTAGTTTTTCAGAAAAAACAAACAACAAAGTTTATGTTATGATTTAAAGTCATTTAAAACTTGGATTGAGTCTTTGATCATTTTGATCAAAACTTTTTTATCTCTGACCATTTTATCTTTAATCAAACTTGAAACAAAGCATTAAAGGTTTACATATTTATAAAAGCCATACTATTTTTAATTTTTTTAGGTCTGGTAGAGATTAATACCTAAAGGTTCAGCACGCCTTAAGTAAATATTAATATTCAACATTTTTTTAGGAATTCCTGGTTCCACACAAAACCTTTTTCCTACATCATTTCAATTAATCTTTACAATAATCCTATGAAATAGCTCCTGTAGATATTTTCAGTTTTTAGACAAGAAATAGAGGATGAAAGCAAGTATGTGACTTACCCAAGGTAATAAGCTTGTAAGGGACAGAATTAGGACTTGAGCTCATGACTTACTGCTTCAAGGTGGTAATCATCCAAATGGTATAATTTGAGAGACAATGTAAAGATTTTCACCCAAACCTCTCTCTTCAACCCTATCCCAAATGCCAGAAATTTTATCATTAAAGATTTAATTCTCTATAATAAGAATAGTTTACTTCTTGGAGTCTTAATTTAAAACAAAAAACTCCTAGGAAATACAACATATTACATCAGAAAACCTTGGTTTTTTTAAAGAACAAGAGGGTAGTACAGTAAGGCTACCTGGAGAAAGTGTAGAAAAAGGGATATGAAAAAGGAAAAAGGAAGAAAATAGGTAATGAAGACAAACACAACCATTTTATCATTTTAAAACCTAACCTTAGGAAGGAAGAGAACAACAAAAATTTTAAAGTTGGTAAACATTTTAGAATAAAAATATAAGTTATTATATTGTCATTTTTTTGGGTAAATTGTAAATGTTCATTTTTTTTCCCTTTCTAAAGCTATATGAGACTGTGGAGGCAAAGCTTGTATTGTCTTCACTTCTGGTATCTAAAACCCTTGACACCATGCCCATAATATACTGGGGACTCAAGAAAATGCTGTTGTTAAAACTACGCATATATTGATTATAATTCAATAATATAATTATTTCTAAATCCGAAAAGCTTCTATATTATGTTGAAAATTGTCCAAGATAAAATGACACACACACACACACACACACACACATATATATATGTGTGCATATAGACAATAAAAATATATAAATAACTTAGCTAAATTTGGTAAAAAATGAGGTATGGTGATAAAGGAATCATGAGACTTACGTTGGCTTTGCCTCCAATGGATCTGAGATATTTAAGAAGTTATTAGCAACGCTGAGCCTTAGATTTTGCATGTCTATAGAGTAGAGAATAATCTTCCTCAGATCAGTGTTCAAGGAGTCTAATATTTATAAAGTTCAGATAGGCTTTTTCCTCAGTTTTTGCTTTTTTGATCAAATCTTAACCCAACAAATAACATTCCTCTATTTTTAATCCTAAAATTAGGTCAAGTTCTGCTTTTAGACCTTTTTTCTCTCCCTTCAAACCGACTATACTTAATTTTCTCTGTCCTTAAATCTTTGCACTTTGAAGTAATATGTATTATATGGGGTAAATATACTCCTTTAGAAACTTAACATAGTATGATATGATGAAGATTCAATGTAAATGAATTTCTAGGCAGTCTCTTACTTATATTTGCCAAGTTTAAATGTTTCTTCTGAACACATGACCAATTGGGAATGATCACCATATTCTATTGACTAAATAAATAAATAAATAAATAAAAGATAACCCTCCAATGTATTCTTATTCTTATTTTTTTGGTTAATTCTTACCATAGAAAATTTTAAACATAATTAAAAGACGACAGAACTGCCATGGACTTAATATCCAGCTTTAACAATTACCAATACATGTCCAATTGTTTCATATATATTATCCCCATTTTATTTTGAAGCAACTACTAGAAATGAGATGTTTTATTTTTAAGAATTTTAGTACTAGCACTCTTTTAAACATTTCTCCCAGTCTTATCTGATTAACTTTTTCCCACCTTCTATTTTTTTTTGGTATTAGACATTGAACCCAGGGGTGCTTTACCACAAAGCCACATTCTAGCCCTTTTCATTTTTTATTTTGAGACAGCGGCTAAGTTTCTTAGGGCCTCACTAAATTGCTGAGGCTGGCTCAACTTGTGATCCTCCTGCCTCAGTCTCCCTAGTTCCTGGGATTACAGGTGTGTGTCATTGCACCCAGCCTTTTCTCTACCTTCTAAATGTTTTATCTTTGTTTGAAAAACATGTGTATTCATTTCACATTTACTAAGTACTTACTACATACCAGACAACTGCCTCAAAATTATTTTTACTAATTTTCACAATAATCCTGCTGGTTTTATTATTCCATCTAACAGATAAGCAAATGTGAAGATAATAATGTGAAGTCAAGATGTGAACTATTCTAATTTTATATGTAGCACTTATTTCAGTATACCACTGCTTTTCTGAGGGAAACTTATTACTCTATTTCCTTCTCATTGTTGTTAACAGAAAATAACTCTTAGACAAACTTAAGGTCAGGAAGATGAGGAAGAATGATGAAAATCTGTTCTATTTTACTGTAGGGCAGAGGAGGAGGAAAAGCCTGCTCTATAATAGGGGGAAAGAAGGCAGTAGACTACTTCCTGGAGGCCTTAAAACAAACAAGCAACAACAACAACAACAAAACCACAAGAATAACTGGGAATTTAAGTACATTAAAAAAAAATCCTAAGGTAACATCTCCTAGAATAACTATGTTATGGGAAATTATATAATATGCTTTAAAGTGACTCAGGGGAAGCCTAGTGGTATCCTATAGTTTAACAAGTAGAAATTTAGTTGAAACAAAATTCAAGTTTCTTTTCCTGTAGTGTTTCTCACCACTTTTAAGGTATAATTTTTATCTACAGGCTCTAAGAGGAGCTACAGTATATACTGATTCTTAAACTGAGTGCAAACTACATGTTCTTAGGTGGAACATATGATGGAGCTACTATATTGTGAAACACACTCTAGAGAATAGTCCTAGTAAGTTTACTGAACAAAGCTCCAATATCCCAGTTTCTTATCTAAGATATTTGTTTAGATATTGATCCTGCCTTAAGCCATGAGAGCTTATTTGGCTTGGGCTGCAGTGTTTTCTATAAGGAAGAAAACAGGATTCCTATGCCACTCTGCAAGGGCACTATATTCTTTGCATTCCAAACTGGAACTCTCAATGTATATTTTCATCTTATCATTGTAATGCACACAGTAGGCTAGTATAATTCTACACTTAAAAAAATATTTTTAGTTACAATTGGACAGAATGCTTTTATTTAATTTATTTATTTATTTTTATGTGGTGCTGAGGATTGAACCCAGCGCCCTGCACATGCTAGACAAGCGCTGTTCCGCTGAGTCACAATCCCAGTCCCTGTACTTTTAAATATATTATTGATTACATAAGCAGCTATAAATTATCTTGAAACCCTAACCAGTATTAACATATTTTGTGGGAATAAAAATATAATTTCAGTTATAATAAATACATCAAGTAACTTTTGTGTGTATATGGTAAAAAACATATAACACAAAATTACCATCTTAACATTTTTAAGCATCCAGTACAGTTACATTAATTATATGAACTTTGTTACACAACATATCTCTAGAACTTTCTTGTATTACAAAACTGAAAATCTATACCCACTAAACAACTCCCCTTTTCTATAACCCACTCTACTCTCTGTCTTTGGGAATCACCATTCTACTGTTTCTGAGAATTTGATTACACTAAGTACCTTACATAAGCACACTAAGTAATTTCTAAAGTAGAACACAACTGTGCTCTTGATACCAATTGCTTTCTTCACATAAAAAATGTGAATTAAAATAGAGAAAACTGGAACAAGCAAGACCTTCTTTAATAAAAAAAAATAGGTTAATTAGAAAAAGTCATTGAGTTAGATCTAGAATTCTGAAAAACTCCTAATCTACTGGAATAGCTCCAATATATTACTTGCCAAAAAGGTTTTCAAGGAAATGAAAAAGGTGGCTACTTCTCATGCCAGCTGGACATCAAAAATTCACATCATTTAAAAATGTATTTAATGTACATTTGATTTTAAAAGACTCAAAATTATTTCTAATAGCTTTAATTAATGAGTAAAGAAATTTTTTAAAATTAGGCTAAAATACAAAATAATAAAATTTAAGGGGCAGGGGCTGTAGCTCATTGGTAAAGTGCTTGCCTCGCATTTGTGAGGCACTGGGTTGGATCCTCAGAACCACATAAAAATAAATAAAGATACTGTGTGTTGATCTACAACTAAATAAATATTTTTTTAAAAATTTCAATAACTTTTTATATTTTGTCATTGAACCTATAAAATTCAGAAGTTTACCTGAGAGCTACTGAATATAGGCTTTTTGCCAAGTCTTCGATCATCACCTTTGTCAAATGCAGCTGTAGAAAAAAACAGCAATTTATTTTTTATAGAAAGTATTACTTTTACCAAAGAAGCACAAGAAAAATAGAATTCTAGCACAAAACATTATATTTTGATAGAAGTAACAACAACAAAAACCTGAAACCAATCTAGTGCACAAAAATAATTTATATTATTCTAAAATATAATCTCTATTATATTTTAGAATTTTTTAAAAAGGATGTCATTTTCAATCTTTCTCTAGTTCCTAAGATATTTGTTTTAAAAATTAATAAATAATAAGTGTAATCTCACAAGGAATGTTCACATATTTACAAAAACCCAGAAATTTTTCATGTTGAAAATTTTTAGATAACTGGTTTCATTTATTTTCCAAATTTCAAAAAATTATACATTATGACAAATATATTTTATAAATAATTAAACATAAAAATATTTATCCTAAAAATATAAAAATACTCTGTTGAAATTAACTAAAAATATATCCTAGTTTTGCCTGCAAGTCATGAGGAAGGAGAAAACAGAACAAAAAAATAAGATTCTATTGAAAATAAAACAAGAAACAATTCTCAAACTCATATTATTTCTTTTAGAATTAAATAAATATTCATTTTATAAATTAAGTTTATATGAGAAGTACTGGGGAATTCATGTTTATGCACTTAAAATAAGAATTTGAATGACGTCAGGAAAATATATAGGAATAATAGTATGAGGTCTATCAACACAGTTCAGCTAATGTATTTCTTTCTTTTAAAGGTTATGGTGCTTTAAGACATATTTTGAATAAAAATATATAATTTCCAAAATTTTATTTTTATTAAAACAGCTAATAAAAATATATTAAATTATCTAACTATCATGCATCTTCCACAATCTCTATTTTACAGGATATGTGCTACAGGACAAAGCAAGATTCTAGAAGTGATATTGTAAAGACTGATTTACAGTAAGCAAATGACTCTGCACAACAATATATGGAAAAAAATTAATAGAAAATTTCTTCCAAAAGTCAGTAACTCAGCTAGAATACAAAAAATGTTATAACAAAGACAACCCTAAAATATTTTTTAATCTGTGTTTCCCAATGCAGTAATTGTGCATAAATCAGGATTCATTATTATTCATATTTAAGGTTTATAAATATTATTACTGTACTGATGGAATGTAATAGAATGGAGAGTTCTTTTGATAATTATCTGTATTACCAATGATATTTTCTTTAGATTTGTGTATTTACATATATTTTTAATTAGTGCTTGAAGAATTAAAGAACATTGTTTGAAGTTCAACTTAACTATGCAATCCTCTAAAACAGAGAAAAACAAAGTTTGCTACCAACTAGAAAAGAGTTGAAGGACATTTACTCAAGGAATGCTAATCTTATTTTGTTTCTTCACATTGTATAGATATTATAGTAAAGATAAACTATCATCTAAAAATCAGCATAGAAATAGTCACTACAAAAAAATTCCAGTTTCTAAAGATCTCTTGATTCTTGTTATTTAAAAAAAATGGAATTTCTTTGAAAAGTACTGTTTGAATAACATCTAGCTGCACTATCATGTTAGATTTACAACATAAGACAGCAGTTCACATTTTAACTGTATCACTAAAGGATTTATATACTCACACATTACCAAAAATATATTTCATCACATATAGCTTCCATCTTTTATAGGAAATAAATGTTTACTTCAGAAAACAGTCCCTTAGCTAAAACTGTTTTTAAAAGTATACTTGCAGAATATGCCAGGATTTTTTTCTAAGGCACTGGTTTTAACCCCAAAATAGTCATGAAGCCATTTTTAGTTCCACACCCTCAAATTTTTGGTTTTTTGAAACAATCACACATTCTGAGAAATGCACATCTTTTGTTTAATGCTTATGTTTCAAATGGTACCTATTAAGTATCAGAGACCACTGTGTGGTTCCTGAGGGACACTCTGCAATAGCACACATCACATCACCAAACAAATCAATTGTGAAAAAAACCCATGCAATCTAGGCAAAACCACAAGAAAGGGTGTCTTCTGAAAAAGATGGAAAATCTTTATGGTAAAATATATTTTCAAAGGGAGAAAGTATGTTTTGTAATCTGTTCTATATGGATTATATTCTTTTATACTTCTAACCTCTTCACAAGAATGCCTTTAAGCAAATTTGGCTGGAATACTGTTGCTAATATACAGTAGGATTAAAAATTTATATGTATATATAAAGGAAATGAGTTTCAATTTCTAACAGCAGCAAAAACAAAACATGATTTATTAAAACCGCCTAACATACTATCACTAGTTTTGGATAGCACAGTATTATTGAACAGAAGCATACAAATGTTAACCTTTCTACTTATCAGAATGTTCACCTTCAAAATATCTGCTGTCATAAAGATCATAAAATGAGAATAAAAAAATTTCAAGGCTAACATACCTGCTTGGATTTTCTGTTGATCATCTGTGCTCATCAGCTTCCAGCTTTCTGTGTGACGAACAGCATAGAAAGACTGAACCAGGAAGATCCACAGCTTATCACGCAGAGCCTGGATCTTGCACGTAAAACCCTGTGTTCAAGCAACAAATCAGCAGCTGGTGAGAGCCACATTGTCATAGCAACCAGTCATTATTCCTTTCCGAATCTACTTACTCCTAAGCTAGATCAATGATGTCATCACTTAGATTTTTAAGATCATAGGGTACATATTATTTATGAAGGGCTTACTCATTAACAGAATTTTAAGTGAACGTGAAACTAAATCTTACCCTTTCAACCAAACATTATTTTAAAACACCAATGTCCATTATGAATATATTCCACAGCCTTTTAAAATCAACTATGACATTACAAGGTCAAATACTCTATGCAATAATAATAAATATGATGAAATTTTCATCATTCTTATAGAATATATATGCCAATAATTTACAACTATCTTACTAATTACCACTGATTAACTGCATTTAAAATAATATTTAAGTTTTGCCTTTTCCTGGTCAATCTAATTTTATGACTTTTTAAGAGAAAAAGGAATTAAAAATATATATCAACAAAAGGCAATAATTCTACAACATATGTTTTATATCCAAAAATTTAATATAATGACCAGAAAATATATTGGTGATATTTGACACAATGTAACTCTAAGTACCAACAACTAGGTTTAGAATAAATGAGCCAAAATGCCAAATTCTAGGGACTGGAGTTGTGGCTCAGTGATAGAGCACTTGCCTAGCATGTGTGAGGCCCTGCGTTCAATCCTCAGCACCACATAAAGATAAATAAATAAAATAAAGGTATTGTATCCATCTCAACTACAAAAAATATTTTAAAAAATGCCAAACTCTAAACTTTCATAAAAAGTCCATTTGAATATAAATGGAATTTAAAAACTTTTATATTATGAAAAATTCCAAACATATACAAAAGTAGAGACCATAATCAACCCCCAGATGTCTATTAACTAGCTTCAATGGCCCATGCAACATTTAAAATGTAAATACAATTTAAAATCTCAAAATACTTCAAATATTACATCATTTTAATGAATTTTATTACATTCAGTACCATTTCCTTTATATTTTCAGATTTTAGTAATGTGTCCACAGCCATAAGAAGAGAGCAACTATTTTCAGTGGTAATATTTTCTTCAATTGCTTTTAAAATTTTGTCCAACAGATCAGCTGTGCTGCTCATTGCTTGTGACTACAAAACACAGAATTGATATTTAATAGAGATCATGTAAAATGTGTAAGAAATGTGAAAGTCTGTCATAACAGCAAAACAATCATAATTACTAGCTATATGAAATCTATCAGAAATCATATGTTCTTTCTTTCCCTTTCTTTTGTTAAAATATAAACACACACACACACCCCACATACATATACACAGTTTAAAGAGACAACACAGCCATAATAGCAGAACCTAGAAATAAGCAAAAGAAGTTCTCTATTCAATTACTAATTTTAGAGAAAGTAGCTCCCCAATAAGTTAGGGAATTTTTGCAAGGACCATAATTGTATTACAGACCAAAACAGTATCTTTACAACTTGGTTTAAAAAATGTGACTATGCTGATTGAGGGTTACAGTTGGCCAGAGTTACAATGTGCTTTGCCAAGGCACTCAAACCTGTCCCTCCTGCCTTCTTTGTCTTGTGAGCCAAAAATCCTGTCCATCACTGCACTAAATCTGATGCAAACATGCCATCTGCTGTGAAATTTATTTAAATCATACTAATTTAATCAAAGGCAACCTGCATATAAAAACTCTTACATAATTAAAATTACAACACAAAGATAGAACAAAACTGAATACAGAATACAATTGTAGACATAGTACCTGCAAGAGGAGAATGAAATTTTCACTCTGAATGATCTTGGAGAAGTTTTCTACAATAAATGCAATACACTCTTCTTGGAGCTGAGATGCCATAGTTAGTGCTGCTTCTGTCCATTTTACTCTGGGTAAACTGATGATTAGCCTGTCACTTTCCATCAGAAGAAAAGCAGCATTCTTATCATTCTTAGAATTTAAAAAATATTGCAAAAAAAAGTTAGGTGGTATTATTGCTCATAAAATAGCTTTCTAAGCAAATACAATACTTTAGTTTTCTTGTGATGTTTCCTGCAAGAAACAAAATTACAGGTAGCTAGAAACTTTGTCATTAGTTTTACTTATAATATTCATTCATTCATTCAGAATTATCCAAAAGGGAAAACTTTGATTTGGGGAAAAAACCACCTTTATAAGGTAGCTGAAATAAACCTGAGAGCACAACTATAATATAACTACAAAGAAAAAATCCACTTCCTTAAGATTATCACCACCAAATTAATCATTCATAATTCCTATATATATCATTCATAACTTCAGGGATTGACATGTCATGAATTTTTTTCTGACTATAAAATATGTTTTTTAATTTAAATATTTTTTTAATAGTTGTAGACAGCATGCCTTTACTTGTCTATTTTATGTGGCGCTAAGGATTAAAATGCTAGGCAAGCACTATACCACTGAGCTACAGTCTCAGCCCAAATTCTTCTCTAATAGGTATGATTCTTCTTTTTATATTTTATTCACTTAATAATGATTCATTTTTGTATCAGAGGAAAAAAATGTTCACAAATATTTATTTCTATGGAAAATGAAATTACAACTCATAAATACTACTGCTCTCTAAGGAAAAGGAAAAAACAACAAATTATTGTTTTTGTTTTTGGTAGTGGGTGCTTAACCACTGAGCCAGATTACAGGTGTTCACCACTGTGTCTGGCAAATTATAGTATCTTAATCATGGTTGATGCTTAGTAAATAATTATTGAATAAATAGACATCTGGTAGATTACCATAGCTTAACACACACACACACACACACACACACACACACACACACACACACAGAGTAACAAATTCTTTGCAGTTTCATTCACTGGGAGGTAGGATCTATTTCTTCATGTCTTGAATGTGGACTGCTTTTCACTTCCTTTAAGCAACAATGGTGGTACTTAAGTTCCAGAGACCGACAGCTTCTATCTTTACCCTTTTGGAATTCTGGGACCACTAGGCCATGAAGAAGCTTGGTAAGAAAGACCATGTGGAGTGAGAGGCCAAGCCTCCTGCTTAGACACTGGTTGAATGCAGTTACAGGGGGACTGGGGTTGTAGCTCAGTGGTACAGTGCTCACCTAGCATGTGTGAGGCACTGGGTTCAAATCTCAGCACCACACATAAAGAAAGAAAGAAAGAGGGGCTGGGGTTGTGGCTCAGTGGCAGAGTGCTTGCCTCTCAAATGTATGGTACTGGGTTCAATCCTCGGCACCACATAAAAATGAATAAACAAAATGAAGATAGAAAGAAAGATCTATTGACAACTAAAAAAAATTTAAAAATTTTGAAAAATAGGGACTGAGGTTATAGCTCAGTGGTAGACCGCTTTCCTAGCATGCATAAGGCACTGGGTTCGATCCCCAACACCACATACAAATAAACAAATAAAATAAAGGTAAAAATAAATAAATAAATAAAAATTGAAAAATAAAGAGTGAGCTCAGGCAAGGTCAGAAGAAGAATAAGTCAACCCACTGACTAGTGAGAAATAATAAACTGTAGTTTTAAGCTTTTTAGTGGTGGAGTGGGTTTGTTGCACAGCAATAGGCAGCTAATACACCTGGAAATAAGAAAATGAAATCTTAACATGAACTATATGATAGAGCTCTGCACACCCTCTGTATTGTTTAGATTTCAACTAAAGAGCTAAATCTGTACCCTAAACCTATACCAGATGCATGCTAAGAACCTGTCTCTTTTCTTTAAAGAACTTAATTCATTTGTAATTATTCAAAGATGAGCATAAATGGTATATTAATGTCTGTCTCATTCACTATGCTGATGTTCAATGTGTATGAGACCATGTCTGCTTTTGCTCACTACTATATCCTCAGGGCCTAATGCAAAATTGGGTCATGAAAGACACTCAAATATTCATTGATCTCTTAACATCATCAGATAACCGAGAAATATCTGTAAGTGAATTTCTAAGATAATTTATATTTAATTCTTGGATTTAAAACTCTAAAAAAAGTTTACCCATTTTCAAGAATTCATTAAAATGCATTATATATACTTCCACAGCTTTATCAAAGTAAAAAAATCCTATTTTGCTATAATTCAAGTTTTTTTTTTTTAGTACCATTATCTTTCCTCCTCTGGTGACTTCTGGAGTTACTGTGCAGTTAAGAAGAGTTTTAGGCAATAAGCATAATTTGCTCTGTTGTAGGCATTCCTCTGGTAGTGGAACCAAATTTTGGGTATGCAAATAAATTTGGCAGATATTTACAAAATGCTTACTATATAGATATTGTTATGTGCTCTGACAGTAATACATTTTAAAAGTACAGTATGTTTTATAATTTAGCTTGGAATCTACTAGAAAACTAAAATATGGACACAGTTATATACATAGATAATATATGATCTTTTTCTATACTGATCTGAGTATGTGATGAACATTAAATGTAAGAGTACCCTGAGGTTCAAAGAAGAAAAAAGTAATCCTTCTAAACCAAATATAAAATTTTAGTTCAACAGTTAACAATCATATGGTTCAATATTTGAAAATGTATAAAGATCATTACTAGGAAAAGTCTTCTGCTCCTTCCTATCCCCAAACCACCCATTTCCAAACCAATATAATTTTTTTTTTATCTTTTCAAGTGGTTTTATGCATAGACAATGTGTATAATTTTCTCCTTATTTTATTCAAGTGGAGGTATTATTGTGTAATCTGTATGTTGCCTTTTACATTTAGTATATATCTTTAATTTTTTCTTATTGATGTATACAGCCCTTTATGGTTTTAATAACTATGTAATAACCTATAATATAAAGATATCATAAGTAATTTAACTAGTCATCTATTTTTAGACATTACATTATTTACTATGCCTTTCTAAATTTGTAATTTAAAAAAAACATATTTGGGGCTGGGACTGTAGCTCAGTGGCAGAATACTTGCCTAGTGTGCTTGAGGCACTGGGTTCAATTCTTACATTACATTGCATTATTTTACTATGCATTATTTACTATGCTTTTACTATGTTATTATGTTATAATGAATTACCTTGTATGTGACATTATTTTATATCTCTAGGCTATATTTCCAGAAGTAGAATAGCTGGGTCAATACTACTAATCTTAGCCTGGATTCCACCTAAAAACTGAGACTGCAAAACAGGCTTGTATATAGATAGCTTGTTTGGGGAAGTGATTGATCTCAAGGGGGATATGATGCACTGGGAGAGAGAAAAGGATGAACAGAAAGCCAATCCAAGGTTGCATTTTCTAGTTCCTTGCTACTCGAAATGTGTTTCCCCAGTATCAGCATAACCAGAGCTTGTAGGAAAAGTAGAGTCTCTGGTTCCTCCCTTGATTTACTGAATTTAAATCTACATTAAATGAAATTCCTCAGTGTTTTGTGTATACATTAAAGTTTGAAAGGCATCGATAGAGCATTCAACATTGTAGGTGCCTGGGGCTCAATCTTGTTAAGCTCCATGGAGGATGTATTTTGAATTAACCACTCAAGAGACAGAAAAGGGAAACATTTAACCACTGGCTCCCATCTCCAGTGATCAAGGCTTGCCACCTGGGGTGTCAATTTTTTTTGTTGCCAGGATCATAAAGGTTCAGAATTGCTGAACTGGGGATATAATTCATCCATAGATTATGTACCTAGTATGCAGCAAGTCCTGGATTCAATCCCCACGTCTCCAAAACATAAAATAAATTATTTAATTGCTCAAGTGCAGGTATCCCATGTGGAGAAGTGAAGAGTCCAGAAAGAAAGAAAAATGTATGTGAGGAATTACACCTTGTACAGCTAGATGTTGCAGCAGTGTCTAGAATATAAACATTTGGCCAAGAGAATATGTAGGACAGCAGGGGTATCCAAAACACTGCCAATATACACTCAACACTATATTTTGAATACACCTAACACTATATTGAATAAACATTATGTGTACTGCCTTACAAATTGTAGCATCTTCCCTAGCAACCTATTTAGCAGTTCATGATCAGCATGAGAAAATAGAAGAAAGAAAGAAGAGGCAGGGAGAAAAGAGATAGAAAATACCAGTATATCCTACATAACAAGCCTAAGAGTTCTTTTGTAAAACTGTGTTTCAGTTCTACTTGTGAGTTACAATGGATAAAAAACTTCATAGTTTGGATGATTCAAAAAAGAGTCACAGTCAAAGGCTAGGGCTGTAGCTCTGTGGTAGAGCGCTTGCTTGCCTAGCATGTGTGAGGCATGGGGTTGCATATATAAATAAATATAAATAAATAAATATATAAAAATAAAATATAATATATATTTATTTATATATTTATATATATAAAATATATAAAAATAAAAATAAATAAATATATAAAAATAAAGGTCCATCAACAACTAAAAAAAAATTTTAAAAGGGTCACAGTCAAAAAAGTTTGAAAATTACAGTGAAAGATATGTTAATTTATATCTATCATGAATAAATTAGAATATTCTCTATATCCTTACTGACACAGTACAAATTTCCCTGTTTTTATTATTCTGAAGGGTACAAAAATGACTTGATGCTGACTAGTTTTAATGTCTACTTCTCTTTAAAAAATGAAGTTTAAGATCTGATGTTCAAATTAAGAGATGTTTGTATTTCCTTTCTGCCTATATTCTATAAATGAATTTTGTATGTAATTGAAATTAGACTGTTTTACATGTAAGTTATTTTATGTAGGCCCCATGGTAATCATACATAAAATACATACATAAATTACACAAAATAAATAAAGAAATCAAAGCATAAAAATATAAAAAATTTGAAGGAAGATAGCAAGAGAAGAAAAGTGGAACAAAACAAATATAATACAATGGGGAAAACAATTAACAAAATGGTGATAGTATATCTTTTCCTTAAGATAATAATTTAAAATGTAATTGCAAATGGATTAAACTCACCAATCAAGCTAAATGGAAAAAAAAAGCCACATCTATGGGATGGGATTGTAGCTCAGTGGCAGAGCACTTGCCTAGCACATGTGAGGCACTGGGTTCAATCCTTAGCATCACATAAAAATAAACTAATAAAATAAAGGTATATTGTGTTCATCTACAACTAAAAAAACTTTTGAAAAGAAGCCACATCTATATTTTGTGTGCAAGAGACTCCCTTAAAATTTAAGGACATGAATACCCTGAAAGTGAAGGGATAGAAAAAGATATTCTATAGCAATGATAGCAAAGAGAGGAAAAGTGGAGCTATAATTTTATCAGGCAGAAAAGACTAAGTCAAAAACAGCACAGGAGAAATAGAAAGACAGTATAGAATGAGAAAAAGGGTCTATCAAGAAGATATTATATATAATATCCTGAATCAAAACACATAAGCAAAATTAGTAGATCTGAAGACAGAGCTAGCAACACAGAGACAAAATGAGACTTCAATATTTTGTATTCAACAGTAAATAGAATTAGAAAATCAACAAAGAAATACCAGATTTGAACAACATAGACAAATGAACCTAACACATATAGAATTTTCCAAATAAGAGCAGTAGAATACCCATTCTTTTCAAGCACATACAAAGCACTCTCAAAAATATGTTACCTGCTAGCTCTCCAAAAGAAGTCTTAACAAAGCTAAAACTATTGAAACCATACAGAGTCTTTTCTGAACATAATGTAATGAAAGCAGAAATTAAGAGCAGAAAAAAAGCTGGAAAATATACAAATATGTAGGAATCATACTGAACACTTTCAAATACCCAGTGGGGTAAAGAAGCCAAGCTGGATGCAGAGGCATGTGCCTATAAACCCAGTGAATTGGGAGGCTGAGGAAATAGGATTGCAAGTTCAAAGCCAGCCTCAACAATTTAGCAAGAGGGCCTCAGCAATTTAATGAGATCCTGTCTCAAAATAAAAAATAAAAAGGGCCAGGGTAAGCACCCCTGGTTTCAATCCTAGTATAAAAAGAAAAAGTAGTAGTAGTAAAGGGAAATATAAGCAGGAAATTTCTGTTGATAAATGCCTATATTACAAAAGAAGATGAATTTCAAATAAACAACTTTATACCTCAAGGAACTAATAAAAAGAAGAAATTAAGACCAAAGTTAGTAGGAGAAAGGAAATAAAGATTAGAGAGGAAACAAACAAAATTTTAAAAAATTAGGAAAAAATAAAAGTTGTTTTTTTGAAAAGATAAATTAACATACCTTTAGCTAGCCTAAGAAAATACAGAGAAGATGGAAATAAATATAATCAGAAGATCTGGGTGCAGTGGTGCATATCTGTAATCCCAGTGGCTTGGGAGCTGAGACAGGAGGATCCCGAGTTCAAAGCCAGCCTCAGTGCAAAAGCAAAGTGCTAAGCAACTCAGTGACACCCTGTCTCTAAATAAAATACAAAATAGGGCTGGGGATGTGGCTCAGTGGTTAAGTCCCCTGAGTTTTCAATCTCCGGGATCCTTTCTACCCCAAAAAATCAGAAGGAGGGCTGGGGATGTGGCTCAAGCGGTAGCGTGCTCGCCTGGCATGCGTGCGGCCCGGGTTCGACCCTCAGCACCACATACAAAGATGTTGTGTCCGCCGAAAACTAAAAAATAAATAATAAAATTCTCTCTCTCTCTCTCTCTCTCAAAAAAAAAAAAGCTTTAAAAAAAATCAGAAGGACTTGGGTGTAGCTCAGTTAATGCATTTGGTTAGCATATGTAGTGCTCCTAGTTCTAGGAAAAAAATCAGAAATGAAAGAGGTGTTGTTCTAACAGACACCAAATAAAATTGGATAATATAGAAAAGGGTAGATTCCCAGATACATACAACTTATTAAGGATGAACCACAAAGAAACAGAATCTGAATAGATTGATAATGAACAGATACTGAATTAGGAATAAAAAGTCTCTTGTCAGTCAATCAATCAATCAATAAAAGCAAACCCAGGAACTGGTAGCTTCATTATTGAATTATACTGAACATTTAAAAAATGCATAGCAATCCTTCTCAAATTCTTTAAAAATACTGAAGAGTAGGGAGTATTTCCAAACTCTTTTTACAAGGTCAGCATTACCTTGAAACTAAAACCAGACAAGAATGCTATAAGAAAATTACCGGCCAATAGCCCTCATGAAAGATGCAAAAACCCTCAAAAAAGAAAAAAAAAAAACCTAGCAAACTAGTAATGCATTAAAAAAATCATTCAACAAGACTGAGTGGGATTTCTCTCTCAAATACAAGGATCATTTGACATATGCAAATCAACAAATATAATAAACAACATTAACAGAATAAAAGGTAAGAATCACACAATCATCTCAATAGCTGTAAGAGATTCCCTGACAAAATTTGACACCTTCAATGATAAAATCTCTCAAAAAACTAGGAATGAAGATGTATTCTCTCAACCTAATAAAGACTATATATCAGAAGCCCACAGCTAGCATCATACACAACCATGAAAAATGAAAAATTTTTCCTTTAAGATCAAGAACAAGGCAAGGATGCCTATTCTCTCCACTTTCATTCAACATACTTGTAGAAGTCCTAGTTACAGCAATTAAGTAAGAAAAAAGAAATAGGCATCAAAATTTGAAAGGAATAAATAAATTATTCTCCTCTGTAATAACATGATGTTATATAAAGAAAATCCTGAAAACTGTTAAAAACTGTTAAAACTAATAAATGAACTCAGTAAAGTTGCAGAACATGAAATCAGACAAAATCAGTTGTATTTCAGCTAATAAAACTAGCAATAAATTACCAACAAATTAGGAAAATAATTTCATTTATAATAGTAATTAAAAAATAAAATACTTAGGAGTAAATTTATTCAAGGAGGTGAAGATTTACATGCTTAAAGCTACAAACCATTGATCCAAGAAATTAAAGACACAAACAAATCAAAAGATATTCAGTGTTCATGGATTGAAAAACTTAGTATTGTTAAAAATGCCCACATTATATTAAAAATCATCTACAGACTCAATGCAATCCCTATCAAAATTCAAAAGGCAGCTGGGCATGGTGCCACACCACTTGTAATTCCAGCAGCTCGGGAGGCAGAGATAGGAGGATCCCAAGTTCAAAGCCAAACTCAGCAAAAGTGAGGCACTAAGAAATTCAGTGAGACCCTGTCTCTAAATAAAATACAAAATAGGGCTGAGGATGTGGCTCAGTGGTCAAATCCTCCTGAGTTCAATTCCTGGTACCAAAAAAAAAAAAAAAAAAAACCATCCAAAAGGCAGTTTTATAAATAGAAAAAATATTATCAAATTCATGTGTAACCACAATGGATACTGTATAGCCAAATTGATCTTAAAAAAGAACAAAGCAGGAAGAACCACAATTTCTGATTTCAAAATATATTACAAAGCTATAACCATTAAAATAGTGTGGTACTTACATAAAGATACACATATACAAATGGTACAGTCCAGAAACATATCCACACACAGAGTCAATTAACTTTTGACAAGGTATTTTCTCTCATGGTGACAAAATAAATCTTTAAGAAGGAAAGGGTTCATTTTGTCCCATTGTTTCAGGGGTTAAAGGCTAAGTCTTTAAGAAGAAAAAAGTTTATTTTAATTTACTGTCTCAGTAGTTGCTTGGCCCTGCTTTGTTGTGGCCTGCAGTGCCACTGTACATCATGGCAGGAACATATGATAGAGGAAGCCTATGGTAGATAAGATGCAAAAGAAAAAAGGAAAACAAACAGGAAAGCAGGGTCTCCATATCTCCTTTATGGGCACACTGCTGATGACCCAATTTTCTTCTACTGGGCCCTTCCTCCTAGATATTCCACCACATCCCAACAGTACCATGGGCTGGAAACCAAGCCTTCCATACAAGGGCTTTTGGGGGATGGACATTCAGGATCCAAACTATAGCACAAGGGTACCAAGAATAACCAATAGGAAAAGGAAAGTCTCTTCAATAAATAGTGCTAGAAAACTGGATAAGCATAAACAAAAGAATGAAATTGGACCCTCATCCTGCACCAAACACAAAAATCAACTCAAAATGGATTAAAAACTTAAACCTATAACCTGAAGCTATAAAATTCCTAGAAGAAAACAAGGGGAAAGCCTCATGACTCTGCATGATTCCATGGATATGATACCAAAGGACAGTCAACAAAAGCAAAAAGAGACAAGAGAGAATATGGCAAACTTCTTATAGCAAAAGAAACAACTGACAAAGAACAAAGACAATCTATAGAATGTGGGAAAATATACAAACCATACATCTAATAAAGGGTTAATTCCAAAATATTTAAGGAACTCTTGTAACTTAACAGTAAAAACAAACAAAACACCTTATAACCCAATTAATTAACAAGTTGAAGGCTTGAATAGACATTTCTCAAAAGAAGATATACACATGACAACAGGCATATGGGAAGATACAGCAAAATGTGAATTAAAACTACAATGGGACATCACCACACACCTGTTAAGATAGTTATTAAATAAGAAAAAGAACTTGTGAGGATGTGGGAGATGCAAAACATGTAGCCATTATGAACAACAGCATGGAGATTCTTCAAAAATCAAAAGTAGAACTATTATAGGATCCCATAATCCTGCTGTGTTATTTATTCATAAGAATTGAAATCAAGATCTTGAAAAAATACCTGCATTCCCATGTTCACTGCAGCGGTATTTACAATAACCAACATATAGAAGCAACCTAAATATTCAACAACAATAAAGAGATAAAGAAAATGTGGCATATACATCTAGTGGTATATTATTCAGTCTTAAAAAGAAGAAACCTGGGGCTGGGGATGTGGCTCAAGCAATGGCACACTCGCCTGGCATGCGTGCGGCCCGGGTTCAATCCTCAGCACCACATACAAAGAAAGATGTTGTGTCCGCTGAAAACTAAAAAATTAAAAAAAGTTCTCTCTCTCTCTTTAAAAAAAAAAAAGAAGAAGAAGAAACCTGCAATATGCAACAGCACGGACAAACTTTGAGGACATTATGCTGAGTGAAATAAGTTAATCACAGAAAGACAAATACTGTTGATTTCATTTATAGAAGATATCTAATAGAGTCAAACTCATAGGATTAGTGAATACAATGGTGATTGCCAGAGGCTAGAAGGAAATGGGAGTTGCTATCAATGGGGCCACAAAGTTACAGTACTGTAAAGTGAGTAAGTTCTAGAGATCTGCTGTACAGCATTGTGTTTGTAGTTAACAACACTGTATTGAACACTTTAAAATTGATTAAAGGATGTAGGGGTATGGCCCAGTGGGAGAGTACATACTTAGCATGTGCAAGATCCTGGGTTCAATCCCTAGTGCCAAGGGGAAAAATATGTTAAGAGGGTAGACCTCATGTTAAGTATTCTTTCCAAAATAAAATAAACAAGGTTCAGGACAAATGGTAAGCAAATAAATATAAAATAATATTAATGAAGTAGAAGACATAGCTATAATTTGTATGTAAGATAAACAAATTATTTTCTTCAGATAAAAGTCATATTAATAAACATTGGTCATAAGCAATGCTTTGGAACATATGCAAATACACAAAAAAGAAATATCTGAAAATGCAATTCATTTTTAGTTGATATTGAATGCATAAAAATATAACAATTTGGAATTCTTATTTTAAAAATAAAATTATAAATATGATACATACACATTAGAAGATTTTCCAAAAGGCCAAGTTGGGGTTGAGGTTTAAAAAAAAGAAAAAGGGGCTGGGGATGTGGCTCAAGTGGTAGCACGCTCGCCTAGCATGCTTCCAGCCCGGGTTCAATCCTCAGCACCACATACAAACAAAGATGTTGTGTCCACTGATAACTAAAAAATAAATATTAAAAAATTCTCTCTCTCTCTCCCCCCCCTCACTCTTTTTAAAAAAAAAGAAAAAAAGAAAAAGAAGACAAGGAAACTGCCTATTCTTTGTTTCCATTTTTCTGGATAATATTTCAAATTTCTATTTTATATCAATAAAGCTAAATATATTTCATTTCTATAACAAAATATAATTAATAAACTAAATTTCTAAAAATTTGTCCAATCCACAAAAACAAGACAAAATTTTGTAATAATCACCATGATGTCTAAAAGTCTATTAATCAAATTGGGTGTTTGGCCATTCTAATGTTAATCTTTCCATCTATCTTGAAAGTAAAAGTCAATAATTCACAAAGCTTATAAGGATCTAATTAGACCTAGAACATCAAAGTAAAATAGCATAGCAGAGGGAGAAGCACTATTTGAAGGGCTTATTCTAAAATTAAACTCATATACCACTTGTAAGAAAATAAATCAAACTTATTAACAAGGATATTCAGCTAAAATCTCTCCTAGTCTAGTCTTAGACGTTCCCAGTCTCATCTCTCATTTCAGATACAGCACATTCACACTGCCTAGTCTCCATGCCCCTGGTCACATTTTTATTCTGTCAGGAATGTCCTACCCTATTTATTTTGAAATTACATTATATTTTCAGGTTCATCTCAAATTACTTCTGTCATTATTCTAGTCAGACTGATTATTTTTTATCCCTTTGTTTCAAAAAAATTATATAATGGCATTGATTTGTGGTAAACTTGAAAGCTTTTCTCTGATAGATTATTCATGGAAAAAAATTAGTCTGAGAAAGGTGATGCCTTTTGACTCTGACTATAGAAAATGAAATCATACCATGTAAGCAGAATTAATAAAATTTAAGAGCTTGAGGGTAACTGATTATTTAATCTGTATATACCTGAATTATAAATTATACCTATCCATTTATTTGACAATATGTACTAAGTGCCTAATATGTTAGGCACTGTTCTATAGCTGGAGCTTTAATGGTAAATAAAACTGACATGGAACTTAATGCTAATACTCATCATTGTCTAACTTGTATTTCATAGCTTAAGTGTCCACTCTTCCATCAATTTATTAGTTTCTTGATGTCAAGCCCTCTCCCCACCAAAAAACAAAACAAAAACCCAAAAACACTGTCCACATTGAGCACTTATATATTTAGAATGGTGGCAATTGGTTTTAATCCTGAACTTTGTCATTTACTGATACTGTAAACTTCAACAAAGCACTGACCTCCCAGTTTCTTTTCTTAATGTGTGAAATGGAGATAGCAGTACTTATCTTATACTAAATATCACAGAAATAAGAAGTATTTTTGAACTGTTTAAATGTTTTTAAAAACCTGCCAAATATGAGTGCTACTACATTTAGTAAATAATACTTCTATTTCTGTTGCACTGAAGTATAGCTGGGACAACTGTTTTCCTTCATGAATAGGAATTAACTGTTCAATGACTAAGGAAACTAAGGCAAAATTGTAAGCAAAAAAAAAAACTACAAAGTCTTTCATTAGCATAAACATAGATTTAGATTTTGTAGTGGCATCCTGTGCGCTAATAGTCTACAATTTTGTTTTCCTAGTTAGATTTAGATTTACCTTTTATGTAACCCAGTCTGATGATGTTATTCAGAGTTCAATCAGAGAAATAGGACCATTAGGAAGTGTGTATTTGTCTATGTACAAATTTGTTACAGGGGATTTGATATTATACAATTGTGGGAGATGATTAAAGAGCCTTTGAATCTGATGGTGTAGTTTGAAGTTCACAGGATAGGAGTTGAGAAGGTCAGATGGATGTAAAGTAAGGAAGAGCAAGGACAAACCAACACCAAAAGCACTAACTGGAATCCACAAGGGTGGACTTTTGTTAGTCATATTCCCTCCAACCTGGGTGAAATGGGCATCCTATAGGAGACACTGATGCCTTTCACTATGGAGCTAATTACATACAAGGCTCAGGGTAAGAAAAGCTGAAAGAGTGTAGAGAGTAAAGTGGAACAGTTAGTAGGCCATGCCAACTAGATGAGTCAGTAAAGAAACAACATGTGAGATCCAATAGCAACTGACCACTTCTACCCTAAAAATCTCATGCCAAATTGTCTTTTGTGGCCATTCTAACTTGAAGTATACAAAAAAGGAAATTCTGGAAAGTAAGGTCTACCCTAGCCAGGCTAACATGTTACAAAGCTCATACAGTCAACTCCTTGTCAATTTGGCACACATACATATCTCTATAAACAAATCTTAGTTCCCAAATGAAGACAATAATAGTCACGTTTCTGCCTAAAATTACACAACTAACCCTAATACAACAAACGTATTAATGCTTTTTAAAAAAATAAGATACAAAATTCTTTTTTCCCCTTTTTTTCCTTCAGTGATAATTGTTCTTCAAACTGATTTATCAGTTCTCCCTCATATTCTTAAGTATGAAGATATAAAGTTGTTAACTATCTTAGATCAATGTCTTATATAGTAGGAGAATCAGACAGTGGGGAAAACCCCAAAATATTTAGGGGTTAATATGTAGACATATGTAGTTATGATATAAACAAAATACTATATGTTTATATCATAACTCTGTTATACTCATTTCTGTAACTGTTACATGGTCATAGTTGTTTTTTACAACTATTCTACTATCCATTCCATATTTCCTTTGCCCTCACCAAGTTCCTCTGCTGTTTATAGTTCTTTATCTGATAGTGGCCTAAACTTTCATTCCTAAACAATCTGGGTCATTATCAGCACTAAATTAGGTTACTGAAACTTTCTACTGATGTTACTCATAGAATCTGGAAGTACTGCATCCCACATTTGTTTTTCCTTACCAATACTGTATGGTAGCAACCCAATTTCTCTTTAATTTAATTTATCAGCAATTTCATTTCTTTGCATGTGGATTTACAAACTGATCAGATGAAGATAATCTCAAATTTCTATATTTTTTTGAATCATTACTATGTTCCCAGATGGAAGCATTCTCTTTGGAACTAAGACCTCTAGATCAGCAGAGCCCAAAGCTGCCAGGAAAGGAAGCAAAAATAAGCTTAGGAAGCTTAGGAATCACCAGGGGTAATTTTGTATAGAATGACTCCCATATCTATATCTTAATTTCTGGACTTATAAATCCTGTCTATGGGACAAAATAACACCTTCAATTAAAAACTGATTAAGAGTACATACTGTATCCTGGGGTTCATTGCCCCAGTCCACCAAGGACTTAGCTGGCAATATTGGTGTCTTCAATAGACCATTCCTTCATTCTATCAAGTCAGCTACTTCAGCCTGATGGGGAAACTCATGAATCCAATGAATTCCATGACTTTGGGCCCATTGTTGTATTTCATTTTCTACAAAGTGATGTGTCATTGTCATTGTTATTGCCATCGTGTCATAAGTGATTAGTCATTGGGATGTTTTGTGGAATATCAAGGTTATGGGTAATGTATTCTGTAAATTCATGAATAGTAGTTTTAGCAGAAACATTGTGAGCTAGGGAATAAAATTTATATCCAGAGATATAAATTAATAAGAACAAAGTACTGCCTTTTCCATGATGGAAGTAGGCCAATATAACAAACTTATCATCAAGTAGATGGCTGAACCCTTGAGGAATAGTACCACTGAGAAGTTTCAGTATTACATCCAGATCTTCCTTGGTGAGTACAGACTGCTTGATCCACATTGCTAAGCCAATGCACAACCTCCATCTCTGGGAGCCCTCTGTTTATGAACTAATATAATCATCTTAGAGGTTCTGCCTCTCTGACTAAACCTGACTAGTGAATAATTGAGTACTGAAAGTGGTTTCAGAGGATTAGAAACTTAAGGCTAGACACAGTGAAATGGTTCTACATTATCTAGAATTGGTTTTCTCACTTGCTTTTTATAACATTCTCCATTTATACTTAAATAATCAAAAGTACCATACTTGAATAAACTTTGTTGATGGCACAAAAGAGTAGTCAGTTTATACTCACTAAGGACTGAATCAACATATTAAGGCATTTTTTCTGAATCTCAGGAGGTACATTTGCAAAGCTTCTCTCAGACCAAAACCTTGCAAAATGCTTTACGATCCACCTGTTAGAATCAAAGAATCCCAAGTTAGAGAAATTAAAATATTTTTAATTATAATAGTAATATTTTTGTTTTCTATTATATACATTGTACATATGTATTTTGACCAATTCATATTAATTTTATAAATTCTAAAAGGGATTTTACTACCTTTTCTATAAAAAAATTTAAGCCATGTTGGGTTATGTGCACGGATTTTAACATAACCATGGTTCACTAAGCTAATAAATTGATCCCAAGCATCTTGAGTAATATCTAAATCAACACTTTTACTCAATTGGTGCAACAAGGACTAAATTACTTATATTGTGCCCAAGAAAACAGAACAAATGTAAACTCAGAAAATTAAGAGAATAAAAGAACAAAATCCCTAAATTTATAACAGCAGCACTTCTTAATATAACTTACTTCATGCAGTCAGCAAAAAGACTTTCCACTCCAACTGAATGAGCAATAATTAGGCATTCCAGTATAGAAGTCAATGTTCTGGAAATGGGCTAAAATTGACAGAAAACATTGCTTTTATTCTTTTTTTGGTTTGCAGAGGGTAAAAGTATTCAGTTCATAAAGAAAATGTGACATATATCTAAACTATAAATACATACAATTCAAAAACTGATGAATTAAAAAACCAATTTTCTATACTTAATTCTGTATCTGAAATTAACTTCTGTTGGGACTCTGCCTATAGGCATGCTGTGTAGTCAATGTCTCAAATTTTCTTAAAAACACCTTTCCACACAAAAACCTATATAAAGATCTTTAAAGCAGCTTTACTCATTATTCCTAAAACTTGGAAGCAACCAAGATATCCTTTAGTAGGTGAATGGATAAATGAACTATAGTACATGCAAGCAATGGAATATTCACACTGAATGAGCTATCAAGTCAAGAAAAGACATGGAGGAAATTTGAATAAATATCACTAAATGAATATTAATAAGAAGTCAATCTGAGCTGGGTGCACTGGTACATTCCTGTAATCCCAGCAGCCGGGAAGGCTAAGACAGGAGGATCCCAAGTTCAAAGCCAGCCTCAACAAGGGCCAGGTGCTAAGCAACTCAGTGAGACCCTGTCTTTAAATAAAATACAAAATAGGGCTAAGAATGTGGGTCAGGGATTGAGTGTCCTGAGTTCAATTTCCAACACACAAAAAAAGAAGTCAATCTGAAAAGGTTATCTACTATATGATTTCAACTATGTAACAATTAAAAAATCAAATCTTTTTTTCCCCTCCCCCTTGCCCCTCACAACCTCTACAACAGTCACTAATATGCCATTATGTAAAAATGTGAGTGTGTAACAGATGTGATTCTGCAATCTGTATTTGGGGTAAAAATGGGAGTTCAAAACCCAATTGAGTCAAATGTATAAAAGATGATATATCATGAGCTCTGTAATGTTTTGAACAATAAAAAAAAATCAAATCTATGAGGACAGTAAAAAGATCACATATCTGTGATGTCAGATACATGTGATTATACATTTGCCCAAACCCATGGAATATATAATACCAAGAGTGAATTCTAAAGCCTATAGACTTGGGTGATAATGATGTGTCAATGTAAGTTCATCAATTGTATCAAATGTATCACTCTGGTAAAAAAAATTCTGATAATATGTGGAGGTATGGGTATATAGGCTATCTCTATACCTTTCTCTCAATTTTAACAAAATGTAACAAAGCCCGTATGCTGATCTTGGATAAAAAGAGACTTTAATTAAACTATAATATACCATTTTTAAAGCACATATATAAAAGTAATTAATTAAAACAAAAGGTAGATACAGATAGGGAAAACAACCTATTGCTCTTGGTGTTAAGCATATGTGCTATGTATTGCCCATGCCATGTATTTTCAGGTTTTGAACTGTTCCTAGACACATCTTTTTCCCCAGTAGGTTGAATTTCTCTTTATACACATTCATTAGTTGTGAGTTAGGGTTCAAGACCAGCAAAAAGTTGATTTATATATCTAGTCTCTAAATATATACTTCCAAAGATCTCCTGTTCTCAAAGCAGAGAAAAACCTTCTTTAGAAATGTCTCTGGCATAATTCTTCCAATAAGGTCAATAATTTCCAACTTTTAATTTATTCTTAATTAAACTAATTTATCAAATTAATCTATTAATTTAATCTTCTAGTACTATTAATCTTCTAGTACAAAGTATTATAGGGTAGGCACAGTGACACATGCCTGTATTGGGAATCTAAGGCAGGAGGATTGCAAGTACAAAGCTACTCAGCAATTTAGCAGGGCTCTAAGTAGCTTAGCAAGACCCTGTCTTAAAATAAAAAAAGGGCTGAGGTGGCTGTGGCTCAGTGGTAGTGCACTTGCCTGGCATGTATGAGGCACCAGGTTCAGTTCTCAGCAACACATACAAAAAAATAAAATAAAGGTCTATCAACAACTTAAAAAAAAATAGGGCTGGGGAGGGTTCAATCCTTGGTACCAAAAGAAAAAATAAAGAAAAAAGTGTTCTAGTAGTACTTAAGAACTAAATGTAAATATTTTGCATATTAACAATTTAAATTAAATTAAAATTTAATTAAAATCCCTATAAGATAATTGGAGTTCCTGAAATCAGAAATGACTATCACTATTACAGGTTATATGATGATAATTCTACCAAGTTAATTCTACCAGGTTAAATAATTTGGTTTTCTTTTTTTATATATATATATTTTTAGTTGTAGATGGACACAATACCTTTATTTTACTGATTTATTTTTATGTGGTGCTGAGGATCAAATCCAGTGCTTCACACATGCAAGGAAAGTACTCTACCACAGAGCTACAGTCCTAGATATAATTTGATTTTTGGAACAATTCATAGAAGAGTATCAAATTAGTATAACAGACTAAGAACACTCAGAAGTCTGAAAAATTGTAAAAGTATGTACAAGTTAAAAAGTTCAACAATCTAATTTTTCTTAGAAACAACCAGCCTTATATAACACAAAGTTTACTGATATATAACAATAGTAATTTCTGTAATTGTCAAAATGTATATTTAAAAGAAACTTGTTGTTTAAAGCAGAAGACTGGCAAACTTCAGCCTGTGGGGAAAATGTAGTCCATCACTGGTTTTGTGAATAAAGTTTTACCAGAACACTGGCATGTTACTTCATTTATATGTTGATCTCTAACATCAGAGCACAGTTCTGTATAGACAAGAGGATTCACAAAGCCTGAAATTTGGGGGGGAGGTGGATGGGTACTGGTGATTCAATCCAGGGGTGCTTTACAGCTGAGCTACACATCCCCAGGCCTCTTCTCTTTTTTTAAATTTTTGAGACAGGGTCTCACTAAGTGCCTTTCGAGAGAAAAACCTGCTGACTCTTGGCTTAAAGGGATAACTTTGGCTCTTTGAGAATTTATAGAGAAATGCTGATTCCCAAGGTTTTTTTTGTAATGGCATGATTGACCTTTAGTCATTTTCAAAAACCTGCTTGCAGAATGTGGGAAGATAAATATTGAAATTATTTTCTAAAATATATTTTTAATTGGTGACTATATGTATGCATATAAAGTAAATATATATCCACTATAATGCCATAAATGAAGCTCCCCCCCAAATTTAAATGTATGAAAGGCAGGATTATGAAGTTAATGAAATGACTAAAACTATCTCCAGTCAAGAATTGTGAGGCCAGTTGTCTATCATATTATACCTATATTTGTTTTACTGTGGAGTATCTTATGATGAATTTATGATACTTAAGTCACTGCCAAGAGACTGCATAAGTGAGAAATAAAACTTAAAAATTATATATATCCAAAAGTCTGGCTGGGGTTGTAGCTCAGTTGGTAGAACATTTGTCTAGCATGTGTGAGGCACTGGGTTCGATCCTCAGCACCATATAAAAAAAATAAATAATTAAAATAAAGTTATGGGCTGGGGTTGTAGCTCAGTGGTAAAGTGCTTGCCTGGAATGTGTGAGGCACTGGGTTTGATTCTCAGCACCATATATAAATAAAAAAATCAAGTTCCATCCATAACTAAAATGAATAAATAAATAAAATTTAAAAATAAAATAAAGTTATTATGTCTGTCTACAACTAAAATTTAAAAAAAAATTTATATATTCAAAAGTATATTATAAAAATACATATTTTTAAAATATGAAAAGCAAGAAAGTTTAAGGATCAGGTCAATAAAAACAGAAACTGTTCTCTCAAATATTTATTACCACAGTAATACAAACTATATTAAAATAAATAAAATACAATAAAAAAATTTTTCAACAAAATACTACACTGCTAATTTAAAAAGAAACACTTTCTATTGTTTTAATAGAAACAAATATGCCCTTGGGTTTAAAATTAAGTGGGGATCCTTCTGTTGTTCATAAGTGTGGTGACTGAGTTTTTATATCATTGAGATGTGCCTCCCTCAAACAGTGTTACAATGTCAGTATATTACCTGTCTGATATAAAACAATAAAATAAAGTGGATCACTAAAAGTAAAATACAAGAAGCTGCATATAACCCATATACTCCTGAATGTATAAAAATAGAGACAACGGTCTAAAATTATTCATAAGATTATTTTTATGTTAGATTAACTAGTTTATTGAGAAGTATCAGCTCAGAGGAGATACTAACATAAAACATATTTTTTTTCAAAACTAATGCTTTTTACCTAGCTATGTCAAATCCCCAATTTTTTGCATCTTTTTAAAAATTTTTTTATTATTTCTTACATACATCACATTAGAGGAATGCATTACATTCATAATTCTTTTGCATTGCAATTCTTAATACAATAAGCAGATTCCATAGCTTTCTGGTTTTATTGTTAAAATTCAGTAGAGTACTGTTTTAATATCTATCTCTAGATATAAATCTTTCTCTCCATAACATTGACTAGATTCATGATTGGTGAGATCGGCAATAGGGAGTAGAACATAATCTGGTCTCCTGCTCCTCCAATTTTTAGGTCTAACTCTAAGGAAGATGCCCATAGATAGCTGTGGTCATTTTACATAACTAAGCAGAGACCAAGATGGTAATAGGGTGTTGTCCTTGACTTTGCTCTCAGATGCTGGTGGCCTTTGCTGAGGTGGTGGCTCTTTTAGGGGAAAAAAAAAATTCACCACTGCCTCTTGGTGTTTAAGGCCTCTTCTAAGGGTTCATGATGTATGATGTCTGCCTAGGTGGGACACCGTTTTCTGGTCTTGATTCAGTATCCTCTTTCGTGGAACTACTAAGGTCCTCCTCCTTCCCTGTAGATCATGTGTAAATGGGGTGGAGAGCAGACTCCCCAACTTTTTTCTCTACATAACAATAACTATAGTCCCTTAACACCAGGATAGTTCTAGATTGTCCAGCAAGCCTCCTACCTTTAGAAATATCCACATTAAGGGTATTCTCATAGGCTTTTCAGGACTATTCCAAGTTCCCCCAAGAAATCGCTTATCACTTTCTTTTCTTCCATGATGGAAGGTCCAGGGTGGGCTAGTTTTATGGATATAGTAAATGTCCAACTGGGACATGAAGGCATCCTATCCTTGTTGCAATTACTTCCTATCTTTATTTTTTATATGTGATTCACTTGGATCTCCTTCCTAACTTTCATTTTAGGGAAATAGGGGAGGCATGTGCAGGAGAAAGAAAAGGCTTTCACTACAATTATTCTCTCTCCACAAAGCTGAAGAGACCACATATTGCCTTCCTTTTTTCAATCCCCTTAATTATGAAGGCTGGAGTGAATCATTGGTCAAAACTACATGAGGGGTTTAACTGTTTCTCAGTAAACTCTGCAGAGGGGTAATGATGGCATTAGTGAACCCAGCTGTTCATGGCTCTCTTTTAGCATATGGGTTGCTTCCTCAGTTACAATTTATGGGGAGGTAGGAAAAGTCCTATCCAACACAAAAATCTAAATTTAAATGTTCTTTTTTTTAAGATTTATTTTTCAGCTGTAGTTGGACAAAATACCTTGATTTATTTATTTTTATGTGGTGCTGAGAATCGAACCCAGGGCCTCACATGCACTAGGCGAGTACTCTACCGCTGAGCCACAAGCCATTGCAATTTAAGTGTACTTAAAATTACCTAATTAAAAGTCATATAATGCATACTATTTCCTCACATACTCAGTAAAAGGGAAGTACAATGTAAACAGTTCTTTCAAAATTTGTTTTTGCTGGTTTTTTTTTTTGTTGATGATTATGTGATCATTGTAGGAAATTTACACAATTTAGAAAGGCATAAATGAGAAAATAGAAATAACCTACAGTTACAAAGTACATTGAAAGAATGAAGTGGACCAGGGATGTAGCTCAGTGGTAAGGCTTTTGTCTTGCAAGAGAAGGCCCTGGATTCAATCCCCGGCATGGCAAAAAAGCAGAACAAAAAACAACCCAATGAAGAATCTAAGAATAATGTCTCAAGGGGGGTTGGAATGCTTAAAACGGAATACTTCTTTAGACAGTAAATTGACCTTCGAGTAAACTAAAATTAAAAGCAATCAGTATTCATATTCCATATGGAGAGATTGTAGAAGAGAACTAAGTACATTCTCCAAAGACGTGGTACAAAGAAAGAACATACTTTTAGGGGAAAGAATCAATGAACCACGGTATAACTCTTTGATAAAGGAAGAAGATAACTATAATTCTTGACTTCCTTTCTCCTAGTGTCAAATCCTAAATCCTTTCAATAACCCTCCCAAATCAATTTTATTTCACTTAAAATATTTTAACTAGTTTCTGATTTTTGAAAGGACACCATATGTGCTGTCATTTGGAACCCACATTAGTTATAAAATAATTTTTTTATATTTAAAGTACTATTACAACAAAAATCTTAAATCTAGTAGGTAATAATGGGTGACTTAAAGTACTGGGTAAAGATTTCTGAGACTCAATAATTACCTTCTGAAAGAAATTACAGTAATCTCTTCTTAAAATATAGATTGCTACTTCTTTTAATCCTTCTAGTCCATACATATCAGCCATATTGAGTATCTGACTAAAATGAAAATAGATGCACTTGTTAATTCTCCAATATAAAAATCAAATACACAGTGATTTCTTGATAACATATAGTCTTTAAAAATAATTTGAATTACTTTATTTCTAACTTTTTGCTTCACATAATAAATATTCTTTATGGACTATAACGACGTCACAGGCCAAAATATGGAAAGCACTGATTCACTTAATGTGAATAACAAGCAAATCTGGAGATATTTCAAATTCCCCTCATTTTCTCAATAACATATAGAACAAGATTTTTAGGAAATTGCTTTGAAAGTTGTAAATGTTACAAAAATCTGAGCAGCAGATTTGTGCAATAATAGTTTGGGGAGTGAATTCACTGATGGTTATCATGGTTATTGATGGTTATTGAAAATGCCTACAAATGACTCCAAGATTAGAACGCATGTAATGACTGCAGAGTTGCCTTTACTTCTTTCATCTGGTAAGTACTTCTGAGCACATACACATGCTTCCAGTATTTAGTCAGCCTACAAGTTTTGAGAGCATAAACTTTCCTATAGGTTGCCCAGGGATAAAATATTGGTACTTAATCTCTGTGACCTATGATATGTTCTCCCCCAAAATGTATTTATTCAATTCAAAATTAGAGGAACCCCGACGATTCTTTAAAATTAAAAAAGCATCTTTTACTTGTTTGCTACTAAAATATCAACAGAAAATTGGAAGAGCAAGGTAGAATTTTACTCTCCAGTAGGATTTCAGAAGTTTAGATGGTATTTCAATATACAACATGTAAGAATCACATACTTGTTGGTCTTTGCATGCCTTTATATTCTGAAATAAATTTTAATGTTTTTCTTTTGCTGTTTAAAAAAGACAACCTAAATTTTTAAAATATAGTAGTATAATAACATTCAAAGTTTGATAAAAAATTGATTTTATTTTTATAAAAAACTCTCATTTATTTTTCCAAAGTAAGATATTCTTCTAAAATAATTTAAGTCTAAAAGACCTTTCTTAATCTTTTTTTTTTCAAAGGGGGGGGGGAGAGGGAGGTGGGGGAGGGAGGGAGGGAGGGGGGGAGGGGGAGAGAGAGAGAGAGAGAGAGAGAGAGAGAGAGAGAGAGAATTTTTAATATTTATTTTTTTTTAGTTTTCGGCGGACACAACATCTTTGTTTGTATGTGGTGCTGAGGATCGAACCTGGGCCGCACACATGCCAGGCGAGCGTGCTACCGCTTGAGCCATATCCCCAGTCTCTTAATCTTATTACTATAAGTTATTCAGCTTTTCTTATTGTTTTTAGATATTTTCCACACACATTCAAAATATAGTTAGCAAAATTGATAATAAAAGTGAAGCTTCAGAGTCAGGCAAGGTGACACACACCTATAAATTCCACACTTGGGAGGTTAATTTAGGAAGATCACTTGAGCTCAAGAGACCTGTCTGGGAAAATAGCAAGACCCCATCTCAAAAGAAGAAAAAAAGTGAAGCTTCTGCTTCACTGATGCTGCAACATAGCTCAACAAAGCAGAACCTGTAAAATATTAACACTTTTATATTTAAGCTTATTAAAAAAGTAATACATACCCAACGTTAGCTTTGTCTGGAAAGTCCAAAATTCCTCCATATATAAAATGCATCATAACATTCATTTCTACATGGTTTATACTGCAAAATAAAGGAAAACTCAAATCTAGAAATAATTAAGGCTTAACTAAATCAATAAATCACTCTATTTCCCATAAACTTTTAGCCAAAATAAAGTTCTAATCTCCATTCTTAAATAAACACTATGTAGGCATATCATTAATTTAAAATGAACTGCAGCTATGGACTTATACATAGGTTATAAAATGTACACTATCAAATAATTGATTATTTATCAAGAATCTTTTTCCATATTTTTTAGAGTCTGGGATGTTAAGAAGTCATTGTCCTATTTCTGCTTATTAAGAAATTATCTCCTCTGCTAGGATGCAGTACAGTGGTAGAGCACTTGCCCAGCATGCCCTGGGTTTGATCCCAGAACCATAAAATAAAGAAAGAAATCCTCTCTTCAGCATCTTTGATAAATTAGCCTCTGGTTTTGCTTAAGGATGGACAACTCTATTCACTAGGAAGACTCTTGTTATACTGTACAGATTGTACTTGTAATACCTACACCTAGAGCTAGTGGCTCTAGTTTGACCATTGTCCTCATGACATAGCTGAAAAAGTAGACATGACTTAAGAAATAGTTTAGAGTGATAACCTTTATTATTTACTATAGCAAACTCTGAATTCTTAACCTCTGCTCTGGTTTGTCCCCTCTGAAAGTCATGTTGACATCCAATTCCTAGTGTGAGACATCAAGCAGTAGGACCAGATGGGATCTTTAAAAGGTGATTAGGGTTCTGTTGTCATGAATGGGTTAACCCATTCAGGTGATTAACGGATTAATGGGTTATCTTGATAGTGGGTCTGCTATAAAAAACAATTTGACTAAGTCTCTCATGTGCTTTCTTTCTCTTGCCATGTGCTATCCTGTGCCATCTTGGTACTCTGCCAATAAGAATATCATCATCAGATGGGCCCAATCAACTTTGGACCAGAGCCATGAACCAAAATAAACATCTTTTTTTAAAAAAAAATATTTATTTAGTTGTAGATAAACACACAGTATCTTTATGTAATTTTTTAATGTGGTGCTAAGGATTGAACCCAGTGCCTCACACATGCGAGGCAAGCACTTTACTACTGAGCTACAGCCTCAGTCCCAACCTCTTTTCTTTATAACTATCCAATCTGTGGTAGTATATTATTAAAAAGCAACAGAAATGAACAATCTCCCTCCTCCTCTACACTCCAAATTCAGTCTTCTTTTTGTTATTTCTATCTTATTGATAGCATTTTCACAGGACATCTTTCCCCACCCTCTACTTCTTTGTACCAAAGTGGGCAATTTATCTGGCTGGTGGACAACCATTGCTGGTTCCTTAGGAGGAAATCAGAATGAGAGGTAATTTGATTTATTTTTTCCTTTCAGCTGAATCAGTGGGAAGCTGGTGACTAGGAAAAAGTTAATCTGCTATACAGAATCAGACTTCTTAGGTGGGTTGACTTAGAGGAATACAGTAAACAAGCTAACTTTGGTTCTTAGATCAAAGCACATTATACTGTTTTAACATTTTGATCAGTAATAAAGGAAATGTTTTCTTATTTCATCTGTTGATTCATTTTACTCTGAACATAAAGGAAGAAGTCTATTTATTAGATACCCCTGACCCTGCTAGACAGCCTCTCAGACCTCATTCATCTAGATGCCTAAGTTAGAACCCAAGGTTCATCTTAATTCTCTCCCTCATTTACTCTGTCATATATACCTTCAAGAACTTCTTGAATTCAGGTTCTACTATCTATTTTCCCTCTCCCTGCCCTGGTTCAGCCTCTTGTTTTCTTTTTCTTTTTTTAATATTTATTTTTTAGTTGTAGTTGGACACGATATCTTTATTTCACTCATTTATTTTTATGTGGTGCTGAGGATAGAACCCATGGTCTCGCACTTGTGAGACTACTGCTGAGCCACAACCCGAGCCCCAAGCCTCTCATTTTCTCCTGTCTGAACTAAGACAGTATCCTCTCACACAGGTTTCCTGTCTGAAATCTTCTGCTAGCATTCCATTTCCCACATTATTATCAAGTGACTTTGCTAAAATGCAAATCTTGTTTATGTCTCCCACTTCTAAAATTCTATTCTCCAAAGCTCATAGAAAAAAGTCCAAATTCCCCAGTTTGGTATATAGACCTCTATCATCTGACCCCCAGTTCTCCCTCTCTAGTAGCTGATGAAAGATAACTGAATTTACTCATTTTCTATACTTAAACAACTTAAATTCCTTATTTATCTACGCCTTAGCACATATTAACTGTGCTTACAATGTTCTCCCTCTCCACTTATTTTATCTTTCAGACACAAGATTAGTGGGTCTTTATTTCCTTAATACTCCCAAGGCAAAAACAAAAGCAAAATAAATAACAAAATCTCAAATGAGTGTTAAAAACAATAACTAACATTTATTAAGCACTTATTATGATCCACTCCCTGAATTAACATGCACTTTGAATGCTACTGGCTCATTTAATCATCATAACAACAATAAATATTATTATTAGTCTCATTTTATAGATCTAGACATTGAAATTGAGTAACCTGCTGGTGATCAAATGGCTAGTAATGCACTGGAATTTAAATCTAGGCAGAATCACTCCAAGTCTAGGCTTTCAATCAGTACTCTACACATACTTTCATTATTTCACTTATCAAACTAATTTGCAGTATGTTTGTTTATGAATTTGTCTCTCTTTCTAGACCATGTTCTGTAAGGGCAGTATTGATGTCTTATTTATTATTGTATGTCTAGTGCCAGAAGAATGTCAGTATTGATTTAATACCACTGGAACAGAAGAATTTCCTTTCTTCATGTAATACTGGAGCTCTGTAGTGGAATCTTGATTGAGACAGTGTTGGTAAGAACTTCACAGATTACTAAGCATAGTTCCTAATATTTATTAAAGGAACTAAACAAGGAATAAGAAGAAAAAAATGGAGTTTCAGAGAATTCAAGTGTTTACTTTGATTCTATTATTCCTTGAATAATATATGTTCAGTAAGTGTTTGATGAATGTTTAATGAATGACTTATTAGAACTCATACAGAAGAACTCAAACCTTCCCAAACTGGCCTCTATTATGGCTAACTAGTTTCTGCTGATTCCAAACTCTGATCTTTAATACTTAGAGAAAAAAGTGAAAAATCTGAATATTCTCACATATATGTACATATGTATATAATGAAAACGACAAGGTTTAATCTCAGAACATTAAACCATATTATCTATAGTTTGTTAACCTAAAACATCAGCATGCTTTCTAGAATGTAATGCTATTCAATATACTTTTCCTCACATTTCTCAAGAGCCATTCTTGTTAACATTTCTGAGAACTGGCTATTTATATTGAAAAGATAGTTTAAGACTTGATATGTTTAAGCAAAAAATAATGACTAAATAAAAACAAGAGTCATTTTATTAAAATAAGGAGCAAAATCTAGACATTTGTGCCTATGTATCAATATATGATAGCAATAAAAACAGCAAGAAACCAATTTCCTGCTGTCTTGACAGATGTTTTACTAAGATGCATTCTTGTTATCATGTTGCAAGTCATCTATGTTTTTCCTAAAACAGTTTATAAAGTCAGGATCAAGTGACCTAGAAAAATAACAAATTACTTCAATAGCCCACAATTTAAATGGAAAGATTTAAAGCATTATTCCAACTAAAGTGTAATCAGATAAAAGCTTACAGGAGATGAAAACATTACATATATTCAAAATTAGAAAAACTAACAACTAATGAGAAGACAAAGATCTAAGAGATTGATGCACCTACTCTATGCAATTTCTGTGTTTCTAAAGTTTCAGGCACCTATGTGAGTGGGATTATAGGACTCTAATATGCCCACCTCAAAAGCACAGTGGTTCTTTCTGTAAGAACAGACAGGATTTCATGCTATTCTATTTGTAGAAAATATGCAGACTTGCAATAGCTACATAGTTTCAAAAGAAGCTGTTGATAATGCAAAGCAGTCACTGGGTTCTGGTATTGGAAATGGCCCTCACTTGAACTTTATTCTCTTTAGAATAAATAGAAATTCTAGAGAAATTAGAAAAACAAATTGTAATGACATACTATGTACCAAGCACTATGCCAGGTTTTTTTTGTTTGTTTGTATTTTTACTATACCTCACACAATCCTTTCAACAACCTCAGGAAGCTCAGGAAAATTAAAGAATTTTCTAAATTTAAAAAGTTATGGCTGGATATAGGACTTCCTATAAGGACATCATAGTTTACAATCTTTCTATTACACCACACTCTCCATAGAAACATCTACCTGGGTTTATAATATGGTAACGGAAAAAATGGAATTGGTTTTGTAAATTACTTTGTTACAATATAAAATTCCCTAAAAGATGTGATTTTTTTTTCTGTAAGGTAAAATTCCTCAATCTGTTTTAGCTTTCCAATAGCTTTATATGCCACAATATTAATGTGGCATATAATAATCTAAGATGGCACTCTGAGCACAATCACTTTGATATGTGATATAATAGGAAAGGGAAAAAAATCACAGCATTATATGATAAGAATAATGATAAAAGGATGTAGATTAAACTATGCAGCCATCAGAAGATACTTTCATCTTTTATTTTAGTGTTATAAAATCTTCCTTGATGAATGAGTTGAACCAAAGAGAAATCTATCCTCATTTCCAGCACATTAGCAATAGGAATAAATATACCAATTGGAAGTGAGCCTCCACTGCTCGTACAGCAGTGCGGGTAAGAGGACCCAGTAGGTAAGGAGCAGAACCTTGCTTGCCATAGAATAAGTGAAAGGAAAATACTACAAGAAGCAATGAGCCTGGTCATAGCTGGCACTAACACAAAGTATAGTCTGCTTATTTGGATAACACTTGGAAACTAATTTGGCTACTTGTATTTGACCTTCCTTGAATAAGCTACTAAATTTGGTCAGCAGTAGTCTGGTCATATTATATGAGAAAATACTTATCATAAAGATGGAAAGTTACAGGTGAGAGAATAGAGACCAATGACTGATGCCACTGTTTCTTTTCCACTGACCTCTTTTTTTAAAATTTTATTTTTTTTATTGGTTGTTCAAAACATTACAGGGCTCTTGACATATCATATTTCATACATTAGATTCAAGTGGGTTATGAACTCCCATTTTTACCCCCCAAACAGACTGCAGAATCACATCAGTTACACATCCACAATTTTACATAATGCCATATTAGTAACTGTTGTATTCTGCTACCTTTCCTATCCTCTACTATCCCCCCTCTCCTCCCCTCCCATCTTCTCTCTCTACCCCATCTACTGTAATTCATTTCTCTCCTTGTTTTTTTTTCCCATTCCCCTCACAACCTCTTATATGTAATTTTGTATAACAATGAGGGTCCACTGACCTCTTAATAAAAAGACCTCATCTTCAAAAGCCTGGGTATGTGAATGTTTAATCTGTCAGTTCATGAGGGAAGATGAAGGAAGAAGAAAGACAAAGACAAGACTCCCCTTGCCTTTATTCCTATAGCTAAACTTAGAGGTCAACAATTACGTAAAACAGACAAAAGTTGAAGGGGCATCCATTACCAAATGGCCTCCTGTAAGATTATAAGCCTATGTCATACATTCCCTAATGAACCTACCAAGAGCTTTAAGGTTCAATGGGACAAAATGTTAAAAGTGCTAATTTTAACAGTACAGAAGAGTACTTCTTGCTAGCTCAAGAATACAGGTCAATGGGAAAACTTTTTAATTTCTTCAGTGACCAGTGGAATGAATTTTGAATTGATAATTAATAAATGTGTGAATTATATTCTACATACGCACTTATTTACCTGGGTAGACATTTAACTTTAAAATACCTTCTCTATCTCAAAGACGGATTCTAAAAGTTATGGTATACTAAATGTGGAAGAAACACAAAATATATAGTGTTATTGTCAGATATTATTACTTCAAATAGAATCTATTTGAAGACAGGAATAAGATATACATAATAGATATCAAGTAGTTAAAAGTATCACTAACCTAAGACACTAAAATTTATTCCATGGAAAGAAATTACTTTCCTTTGCTAATTAGTAAGATCCCATAATCATACTTCTTTTGACTTTTGCCTCACTACACAAACATATCATTTTTAATGAATGCCAAAAAGTTAAATTCTGAGTCAAACTAGTATTATTTTTTATTTGAATTGTTAATGAATGCAATTCTAATTAAGAGTGGATTGACAGTTTAAAAAATGAAGTCTAAAATATATGAAACATAGCTGTTGGACAAGTTTTCAAAATTACACAAAGTATAATTTTGATTATCCTTAGGATTGCCATACTTAGAGACTCTGGCTTTTGTTAGCTACCCTTCCTATATTCAGTGGATATTTCAAATTGATCATAAAGAAAGAGATCTTATCAGTAGGATACATACGTCTTTTAAGCTGTTTTTCAGTAGTGATGATAAAATGTCACCAAAAGATCCATTTATATATTCTTTTTACCTACAGGATAATAAAGTCTATAGCCTGGCATTTAAAATCTTCCATATCATAAACTATCTGTTATGAACTGAATGTGTTCCCAAATTCATATGGTAAAGCCCAAACTCCCAGTATGGTTATATTTGGAGATGGGGCCTCTAAGGAGTAATTAAATTTAAATCACAAGTATGGAACCTAGATCTGAGAGATCAGTATCCTTACAAAAGACACCACAGAACAAAAGCCATGTGAGCACACAGCAAGAAGGTAGCTATCCTAGTCAGACACCAACCTTGCTGACACCTTCATCTTCAACTTTCAGTCCTCAGAACTGTGAGAAAATAGGTTTTTGTTGTTTAAGCCACCCAGTTTTGGCATTTTGTTATAGAATCCTGAGCAGATTAATATACTACTTCTATTACTAAATGCTCTCTCCTACCTCTTGTTTCAGAAAATGTTATTTAGTTGAATTCTACTACATGAGAAATATTCATTGATCATACAGGCAAAACAGATTCACAAGTGCTTCATATGAAGTATTATTTGCAATCACTTATAGTCACGCTGTCTTGTAAAAATTATGCTTACCCTTGAAGAGTAATGTACTCTCGGGAGCTTTCAGCCCAACATCCACTCAGCATTGCAGCAAAATAACTGGATCTGGCACTTAAAATGGCCCTAAAGGGAAGAGGAGGGAAACATTTATATACTATGTAAAAACATAATTTTTATAAAACTGCTCATCTTTACCTAAAACACAGCAATCTATTTTGTCTTGTTTGTATTCACTCTGCAATTATTACAATAAAAATTAAAGCTTTTATTTATGCCTAAGTGTTTTAATTACAATGCCGTTGTTATCTTTTAACTTTTTTCTCTTGAAAACTCTTTAATTTAAATAATAATAATTAAAACCTTTCCAATTACTAAAAGAGTAGTAATATATCCCTAAAAATGGAGAAATAAAGACCTAAGATACTACTTAACAGGAATTGTTGAGGAAACAGCAATAAAAGAAAGACTGCAATTATTTGTCATTTGAAGATTTTTTTAAATTAAAAAAGAGACAACAACAATAAAAGTTCTGAGTTCTCATTCAGAACTCACCTAAATAAAGCCCAGGAAAGGTTATATCTTAGGTTTGAGAAAATGACAGGAGAGATTATTTTCAATTTCCATTCTATCTTCTCAAATAAAATGTTCATTCATTCATTCTGTAATCCAACAAATATCCACTGGCTTCTGTTCTGTGCTAGACATTATTCTAGATGCTGGGAACATGATAGTTAATGAAATATAGAGGAAAATATCCCAGTGGAGGATGGTATGAAAGAATTAGAAAAATAGGGAGAAGAGAAAGACATTTCTGGCAATGGTTTACTACATTGTCTCAGACCAATCATCCTCTTGAAAATAGAAAAGACGGAATACGTATAACATACACACATACACGAGAAAATAAAACATGATTTAAAAGCATCAGAACACTACCATAGTTGTTAGACAAGTTATATGAGAGAAGACAGAAGAGGAGACTCAAACATTTGAAGTAATTTCTTCCACTGAGATGATTGCAAAATCAAAAAGGAAAGCAATGTTTGGGAAGCCAAGAATAACTTCTGGCATCTTCAAAGGCTAGATGGGACAAAAATTACAACTTGGGAGCTGGGTGTGGTGGTGCACACCTGAAATCTTAGGGACTCAGAAGGCTGAGGCAGGAGAATTGCAAATTCAAAGCCAGCCTCAGCAATTTCTTGAGGCCCTAAATTACTTAGTGAGATTCTGTCTCAAGATAAAAAATAAAAAGGGCTGGGAATTTAGGTCACTCACTAAATACCCCTAAATTCTATCTCTGTCAGGAAAAAAAGAAAAAAAAGAGCTTGGGTCTACAAAAAGGAGTAGTTCTGGTAGCTAACCTAGGATTTGGGTTTAGCCCTGAAGGGTCATACCCTAGGATGAAGAGTGAACAGTAAGTAGACAAGTTCTTGTTAGAACAGAAATCCAGTTTTGAATCAACTCAATCCCTAACTGGAACAAAGCAATCAATATCTAGTTTAACCACTACCCAAAAGCAAAAGGAAGTCCTATTTGCATTAAAATAACATAACCCATTTGAGAAAACAGCAATAAGAAAGAGGCTGCAATAATTTGTCATGTGAAAATTTTTTTTTAAATTAAAAAAGAGAATAACAACAATAAAAGTTCTGAGTTCTCATTCAGAACTCACCTAAATAAAGCCCAGGAAAGGTTATATCTTAGGTTTCAGAAAATGACAGGAGAGATTATTTTCAGTTTCCATTCTATCTTCTCAAATAAAATGCTCAATCATTCATTCTGTAACCCAACAAATATCCACTGACTTCTATTCTGTGCTAGGCATTATTGAGTCCAGTGTGGTGGTGCATACCTGTAATCCCAGCTATTTGGGAGGTAAAGGCAGGAGGACAGCAAGTTTAAGATCAGCCTCCAAAAAAGACAAGTCACCAACTGGGAGAAAATATTTGCAAATCACTTATTAAATAAAGAACTTCCATACAAAATATATAAATAGCATAAAAGACAGAGGGGAAAGGGAATAGATTCTAATGTTGTACATAAAGATATATAACACTAATTAAAGGTATGTGGTAATAACAATGCAAGTGAAAAAAAGCAAAAATTACACACATTAGTGAAAATAAACAAAAATTTAATTACTTGGCATGGTGATACACTCATATAATCTCAGATACTCAGGATGCTAAGGTAGGAGGATTGCAATTTCAACTGTTATGGTTTGGATATAAGGTGTTCTCCCAAAGCTCCTATTAATGCAGGAATATCCTGAGGTGAAATGATTATGAGAGCTGTGACCTAATTGGTCCATTCTAGCTTGAATGACTGTAGGAAGGTGGAGCATGACTGGGTCACTGGAGGGCATGCTCTAGAAGGTTGTTCTTCCTGTGGCCTATCCTGACTGTGTGTCTGGCTGTCTGTTTCTCTCTCTCTCTGCTTCTTAAATCTACCATGAGCAGCTTTCCTCCCTCAGGCCCTTCATGATGTGCTGCTTCACTTGGGCCCAGAGCAATGGAGTCAGTCATCTACAGACTGAGACTTCTGAAAATAAACTTTTCCTGCTCTAGGTTGTTCTTGTTGGGTATTTTGTTCACAGTGACCACAAGCTAACTAGAACAAAGTTTAGCGAGATCCTGTCTCAAAACTTTCAAAAGGGCTGGTGATATAGTTCAGTGGTAAAGTGCCCCTGGGTTTAATCCCCAGTACAAAAAAAAAAAAAAGAACGAAAAACTAAAATTCTGAAAAAGTTTTAAATCTCAATTAATACAAAAGGCAGGAAAAGATGACAAAACAGAACAAAGAAAAAATGAAAACCAAAAAGATGGTAGACTAACCCAAATGTATTAATAACTACATTATATAAGTGGTCTAAATATTTTAATTAAAAGGAAATTATGAGAATGGATTTTAAAAGGTAAGATATAATTATAAGAAATTAATTTTAAACCCATTTTAAATATAAAGACACAGAGAAGTTAAAAGTAAAGGATGTAAAAAGATATAACCTACAAAATCAATCTCAAAAAAGCAGAAATGGCTATATTAACAAAGTATACTTTACAAGGAATATTACCTGGGTTAAAAAGAGATGTATCATAATTAAAAAGAGCTCAATTCATCATGAGGAAATTGTCATCCCAAATATGTATGTACCAAGTACAGTTTCAAAATACATGAAGCAAAAACTGAAGGGAACTGAGGGACAGACAGACAAATTCACGATTACACTTGGAGACTTCAACACTCTTCTCAGTAATTAATAGAACAGGTAGACAAATTAGTTAAAGATATGTAAGACTTAAACAATACTGTCAAACAATTTGACATTTATGAAACACTCTATCCCAGTACAGCACAATATATCTTTTCAAGTACATAAACATTTACTAAGACAGATTGAGTTATCAAACACATCTCAATAAAGTGTGTTGAAAATAAAATATATTCTATGGCCACAATGGAATTAAACTAGAAATTAATAAATAGCTGAAAAATTCCCAACAGTTGGAAGTTAAATATACTTCCAGATAATCCATTGGTGAAAAAAGGAAATTAAAAGGAAAATTAGAAAATACTCTGAGTGAAAATGAAAATATACCATAATTTGCAGGATGCAGCTAAAGCAGTGCTTAGAAGAAAATATATAGTTTTTAAGTGTTTATCTTAGAAAAGAAAAAAGTTTTATATCAGTGATCTATGGTTCCACCTTTAGAATAATAAAAAGCAGCATATATTAAACCTAGAGTAAGTCAAAGAACAAGAAAAGGTAATAGAACCTGATAATAAAGTGAATACTTAATGTAAGGCTTGTATATAATTTTTATTTTTCTATGTCAGAGGACAAATATAGATTTTGGATTATTTGTTTGCCATGCTGGGGTCTGAACCCAGGGCTTTACATATTCTAGGCAAATATTCTACCTCTGAACTATATCCCCAGCCCAGCCAAAGATAGTTTCTTTAGAGTATGACTGAGTCTATATAAACACATTTTAAAATATTAAGCAATATATGATTCTTTCCTAAATCATGGAAAGCCAAATTAAAAAGAAAAATTTTAGTTATAAAATGTCTGTAATAAAACACTGAATCAGAATTTATGAAGTAAAAATTTTAAGTTCTCTCCATGCTTCCTTGTTTACTTCAAGTTTAGTTCTCTCCATACTTCCTTGTTTACTGTTAACATTGGTTATTTGTACTCTATACAAATAAGCAATGTTAACAGTTTATTAGATATCCTAATAATTTTTTCATGGCCATCTTTTCTAATATATTAACAATGTTGAATTTCAATAAATACAATCCATTTCATACTCTGTACTTTGTTTTGTATTTCTTTGTAAGTCTTACTTTCAGCATCAAATATAGTATCTGGCACATAAGTGATCATTAAATCATTTTTAATAAAGAATATGATTAGAATTTTATCCTTCACTCTACATACTCTACCTGACTAGTGGCAAAGATATACAAATATAAATATGTAGCATGCCATGATTTACCAGTTATGAGAATGCATCTCTCTGATCATAAACTTCATAAACTGACCTAAGATCCCAGCTCTAGTATCCTGGTATCCAAACCATACTGGTCTCAAAGCTATAAATTAGTCCCTGCAAATGAGCCTAGAAGAGATAATAAAGGCAGATTTATTCTTGGGAGACAAGAATTTCTCCAAAGCCTCTGGCTTGGGAATTTTTTTCAATAGCCTTGCCAAATCTCCTGTGGAACTGTACTGTCTACGATGTAACTTCTTTCCTTTCTTATTCACTCAGGGTCAGATTGGGATTGCAGTCTTATAGCTTTCTCAGTCTTTGGCTTCCTCCTCATATTCTCTCACATGTATTTACCCGAATAAATTCTTTGCAAGTCTAACCCCATCTTTGTGTCTGCTTCTCAGAAGATTTGAGCTAACACAGCATGTTAGCCATTTCCATCTGAGTAATATTAAAAGCATCTGAGGCTTAAATGATTGCCCGGATCTTAAAATAGAAACTCAGAAAACATCCTTATTTAATTAGGATCATGCCTCAGGTAAAATAATAAAAATAATAATGCAGCGATAGATGGCACGGTGTATTAAAAATCTTTGCTAAATCTTTTTAAAAATATGTTCCTACATGTCAAAAACTCTTTTCTCCTTTGATTAAATTTAATATCAACTGACAATGCTGCTTCTGGCTCTATCAAAAATGTCCTAATTTCCCCCTTGCTGTTGCTTTGGTATGCTGCTCTTCAATACTTCCTAATGTTAGCTGAACTAGATTCACTATTCCAGGCAGAACAATGGCCTGGATTATTCAGAAATGCTCTAGGAGAAGAGTGTTTTGTTTTGTTTTGTTTTAAACTGGGTCTAATTTTTAAATTTTTTTTGCTTAAAGATTTGTTTGTGTACACATACTTGTTTTACTTTAGTCTCACATAACTAAATATAGATTAAAACCAGAGTAGTGAATATAAATTTTCTGGAGCTGTCACTATTAGTCATCCTACTTCTTAGCAAATTTTATTTTATTTTATTTTTTTTCTGTGATGGGGATTGAACCTAGAGCCTAGAGTCTTGTGCATGCAAGGCAAGACCTCTACCACTGAGCTACACTCCCAGCCTCCTTTGCAAATATTTTGGAAATCATTACTTATAAAAGGCTATTAACTTTCTCTTGAGATTTTATGATATCCATTGACCACAGCTTTCATTAAATTAGCTTTTCCTAAATTAAATTGTTAAGTACAATGGATATTCTATTATCTAACACAATTAGAACTGGTAGTTGTTTGATTAATCAGAAAAAAGGTCAGGATTTTAAAATCAACTTTTATATAACAATCATTTCATCCTACTTTAAAAAACAAATACACATTCATTCACAGATCTTTCACCATAAGATCAATCTCTTTTTTAAAATTTTTTTAGTTGTTGATAGACCTTTATTTATCTATATGCATGCTGAGAATCGAACCCAGTGCCTCACACATGCCAGGCAAGTGTGCTATGGCAGAGCCATAACCCCAGCCCCAGATCAATCTCTTTTTAAATGTGAGTTTGCTAATTAAAGTTTCATCTTTCTTGCAAAATCTATGTGTTTATACATTATTGCTAGTTCAAATTTCTATAAGAGAGTAAAAACTTTTATGAAGTAATTTGAATACAGAATCTGTTTGACCCTTTTTCTTCAAAGGGCCAGATTGTAAATATTTAGGGTTTTTTTCAGGTCCCTATTGCATATTCTTCTTTGTTTTTTGTTATTTCATATAAAAAAAATCCACTTACTACATTTGGGTCATCGTTCATTGACTCCTGACATAAGACAAAGTAGAACAGGCAATATTATGTCTCTCTTATGGTTATCTAACATATACTTATAGCAAATAATACATACTTTTGAAAACTTACAATATGCCAGACACATTTAGGTATGCTAAGTACTTAATGTGCATTATCTGATTCAATCCTCACAGCCATCGTATGCTAAAATTACTATTATTATTTGTTGTACAAATAAAGAAATTGAGACTGGAGAGATTAAGTAAATCCCCAAATATTAACTAGTGAAAATAGAATGCAAACTCAGGCTTTCTTCACAATTACTAAGCTCTGCTACTTCTGAAAAAAATTTCAGCCAGTATACATATATTTTCATATAAATTTTCAGCCAGGACATATAGATTGTGGCATGACCCAGACTACAACACTGATCTTCTAACACTATATTGATTTGCTAAATATTCACAGAAACCTACATTATACAGGGAGATTTAACAGCATATTAGCCCAATGAGTGAATGTTTAATAGTATAATATTAGGCACTGATAAGAAAGGAAAGATCTTGAGTGTTACCAAGCTAAAATTAGGAATCACTACCTTTTTCAATAAGGACAATCTTAATCACAGAATGTAGAGTGCAACAAATAAATTATCTTAAAAACATAACATTCAATTTGTCTCACTAAATATTAAAATAATAAAGCACATTATAAAATAGGAGATCAGCAATGCGATATATCAAGTAGGTACTTAGGGTTAGACTAAAGGTGACAGGAGGAAATATAAGCCAAGAGAAATGTACACTATCCTGATGGTATTCACTTGGTAAAGGACAGGAATTCAGATAGGAAGATAATGTTACAGAGGTCTACAACAAGGGATAATGTACTGTACAATTCCAGAATACAATATTCAGAAAAGTAGAAACATAACTAATAATTGGGATCTAAAAAAACTAAGGGATCCTTAGTGCAACTGGCAAGACAATCTTTTATTATAATCCTTCAACCTCTAAACAAAGAGAGCTCTCATCATTTCTGCTTTGAGTAGAAGTGTTGGCGATAAATAAGGACAAAGATGAAGGAAAGCATGAAGAAGTTATATTTTAGAGAGGGTAAGGGCTACTTAGAGGGAGAAAAGTGTGGTAAAATGTGGCCTGCCTTAGAGGTCTACTGCTAACCTATTCTTCTTTGAATTAAGAAGAAATGCAAGTGATTCAAACCATGTTTCACTGCTTGCTCCTTATAAATAATAGGCATAGAGGCTGTTGCTACTATCTGCCCAAAAGCTTGTATTAAAGGCCTATCCACTGTAATTGTAATGACAGCTAACACATATGGTACTATGTGCCAGATGCTGTTTAAATTGTTTTAAGTATAATAAGTAATCCTCACAATCACTTCATGAAGTAAGTACTTGTATAATTCCCATCTTTGATGAGGATACTAAAGGACAAAATGAATAGTTAAATGGCTTACTCAAATCCATGCAACTAATATTAGTGAAGCTGAAATTAAAACCCAGGAAGACTGGCTCACAGTCCACACACACTTAATCAATCACAGTTAACCAATATGGCTTAAGTGTACCACTATCAACAAGTGATTGGCATCAGATTGCCTTTAGGTATATAAAATGCTCTAGACATGTCAGGATGAGGTAAAGAAGGACAGTGCAAATGGCAAGATAATCTTGGAAGAATTAGGTTATTATAGATGTGTTTAAGTAAGCAACTTGAGCATCAGAAAAAGATTAACTCAGTAGAAGAGTAAATTCCTAAGTTTCCATAACAATTTAAACATATTAAACTACCAAACTGGACTGATTTAAATGTTGAAACCTTAACTGAATACAATTAAGATCATAAATTTTGCATGGATCTTTTAATATATGAGTACATATAATTGAAAATAATTAAAGCAGTCATGTGAAAAATGCTAATAATGATCATCTAGAACAAGAAGTATTTCAAAAAGTTCTGATGTTGGGCTAGGGTTGTGGCTCAGTGGTGAAGTGCTCGCCTAGCACGTGTGAGGCACTGGGTTCGATACTCAGCTCCACGTAAAAATAAATAAAATAAAGGTATAAAAAAAGTTCTGATGTTGGGCTTTAGAAGAATATGCAGGTTTATAGCAATATGTATTTTCTGAACTATGACCTAGTATTCCTTGAACTACATAATAAAATTATTATGCAGTAAACAGAGATGCTCAAGTTTGAACTACAAAGGTAATCTTGTGATTTAGAATTTGCTATTGTAACTTACATAAGGGCCATAAAGTAGTCAGAACTTAAACTTCTCCTCAGGAAATTACCTTCCTAGTTAATATGAATTTTTGTTTTCACTGAGAAGTAAACAAAACAAACCAGAAAGTGAGCAAGTATTGTCCTGGAATACAAACCTAATATTCTGGATCCTGCTCCTAAAACACAGTTCTGTTAGCTAATTCTTAAACAGCACACAGAGAAAAGCCAAATATAGACACCGAGGACAAACTGCAAATGGTCACAGGGTCTGGCCTTCCTTGTATGAAAGCATAGCTTTAAGGTTATTTAAGAAGAACTTTGGTGGAATGCACATATAGTCTCAAGAAAAATCTGGATATAAAATTAAATAAAATCTTAAATTATGTTGGTAAAAAAGAGACGCGTGCACACACACACACACACACACATCATGATTTGATTTAGAAAATATACTCATATAAAAATATATGTATTAACTCATATTACATTTTATATTTTACTATATGTAATGTGGATTTCATAAGAATTAGGAAAAAAGTGTCATGTATGTACATAGATTTATAACATATTCCCAGAGAGAAAACTTCAAATTTTTAATAATAAATAGTCTAGTTCAAACCGTTAATCCTATAATTTGGCAATGTGTGCTGTCAATTAACTGGAAAAACCAGAATGAATTCTAAGTTGGTAGAGTCCTGTAATCTAAACCTACTGCTAATGTAATTAAGGGTTATGGACGCTTGAACCTAGAAAATTGCTCCCTGCCATTGCAAATAGTCTAGTTTTTCCTCTTAAAAGCACCAGAATAACTTATGGATTTTAAATATGAATAATGTATTCATATTTAAAACACAAATAGATAGAAGGAGTACTGTTTTGGTTCTTCAGATTTCTGGTTCTGATTCTAGCTACTAGTAAGACCCAGCTGTACTTATTTACCTTGAGTTCCAACAGATAATCTGGATTTCCTATGAAATTTTTTCTTCTTTTAAGCAGATTTTAGTGACTTGCAATCAAAAGAGCCTAACCAAAACAGGCAGCAGATTTTAATTTGAAATCTAAAAGATTAGAATGTATAAGCAACCCAGTTTTAAAGCAAAACAGGGTTTTTAAAAAGTACACTGAAGTATTAAACCTCCTAATCAATGCTATTTATGAGAATCCTCTATTTTGTATCACAGAATTTATGCCAAAATGTATTCAGAGAAAATACATGTCATTCACATAGAAATAACCATTCTTAATACTATAATGTCTATAAAATTAAAAACTGCATTAACTACATTTTCTGTGACAGTGGCTTTCAAACCCATTTCAAGCACAGAACATTTTCATCTAATGAAATCGATGAAATCTTAGGTTTATGTCCAATGCAAAGAACAGATGAGATATGCTCTGGCTGAAATGTGCATGTGCATATATGATCCTGCAGGCGGGAAATCCAGGTTTGATACCCCAAATTTTCCCCTATCAGAGACTCCCTGAGGAATCACTGTGGAATCACTATAGCCTACATGGAGTAGAGCTTGAAAACCACTGTATTAGAAAATGAGAATCACTCTTCTATACTCCAATATCACAACCAACACACCAAATCAATCACATCTACTTGCCTGTGAGCTTTAAACCTTTTTCCATCAACATAAATATCAATATCTGGACAACAATGTTTCACATAAAGCTTCAATAAGTCTTCTCCTAATTCAGATGCAGGTTCCAAGTCATAATTATCTTTAAAAGACAAAAATAAGACTAAATGAGTTTCTTTAATATTATAAATATCCCCAAATTTTGTTTTTTAATATTAGCAAGGTTTTCTTACGTAATTATCTCAACTTGCTTAAACAGTGGTAAATTCAAATAAAAGAATTTTAAATCATCTACACTCTCTACTTTGACATATGTATTTTCATTTATACTTAAATATAGATATGCCTTTAAATAGATACACATATAAGCATAATATCACAAAATTATGCCCCAAATGAATTTACTTCATGAAAGTTTTACATTTTTCCAATTTTGACATTCCTTTCCACTATTTAATTCCTTCCCATTCCCTATTTGAAGTTGAATGTCCCCCAAAGGTCAATATGTTAGAAGCATGGTCCCCAGGGTGGTGCTATTGGAAGTGCTATAGACCTTCAAGAGGTAGGGCTAAGTGGGAAGTCTTTAAGTCATTGGAGACATGTCCTTGAAGGAGATTTGTGGGACCCCTAGCCTCTTTCTCTTTCACTTCTTGGCCATGAGGTAAGCAGTTTATTCTGACAGGTACTTCCCACCATTGTCATCTGGCACACCCACCAGAGGCCCAAAGTAATTGGTTTGCTTGATATTGGACTAGAATCTCCAAAACTGTTAGTCAAATAAGCCATTTCTCTTTATGAGTTAATTATCTCATATAGTTCATTATAATGGAAAGCTGACAAAACACCTTACTTTATGACAATATTGCTAGACTGATATGTAAACTGATATGAAAGAAATTCAACTGAAATCAGTGGGTTATTAGAGAACTTACCATGAGATTAGTACTGGAAACAAGAGGTCTAGAAAATAAGTATTTAAAAAAATTTTCTCTTCTTCAAAAGATTCACCATTTAGGTAGTAGGAAATGAAATATAAGACATGTATACCTAAGAAGGAAAAAATGCTATACTGTATATCATGGCTCATTACTGTATATCACTCTGTGTGTGTGTACATGTGTGTACGTGTGTATACATGTGTATGTGTGTGTGTGTGTGTGTGTGTGTGTGTGTGTGTGTGTGAAAACTACACTGTGCTAAATTAACATTTGACCTGATACTATATCCACCCTTTGAGTTCTTACATAATAAACTGCAACCTAACTTAGGAGTACATATTTTTGGTAATAGCCAGAGCTCATCCAAACAGAAGCAAAAGTCAATAATTCATGCTTAACAACCTGAGAGGCTGAAGCTACAGAATTCGAGTTAGAGGCCAGCATGTTCAACTTAGTGAGACCCTGTCCCAAAATTAAAAAAAAAAAAAAAAAAAGTTTTTTTTAAAGGACTAGGGTATGGCTCAGTGGTAAAACACTCATGGGTTCAATTTCCACTAGAAAGAAAGAAAGAAAGGAAGAAAGGAAGGAAGGAAGGAAGGAAGGAGGGAGGGAGGGAGGGAGGAAGGAAGGAAGGAAGGAAAAGAAAGACAAGCAGTGACATGTCATCTAATCACAGGTAGTCAACAACTTAGATCATGTCCATTAAGACAAAGGCCTAACTGTAGTCCATCAAGCTATTTCTGTACTTTACTTCCATGTTCTGTCTATAAATACCTACTGTCGATGTGGTAGAGTAGACCCTTCTGAACCTCTTCTGATTCTGAGAGCTTATTTATTCATTAATTGTTTCTTGTTCAAATAACTCAGATTTACTTTGTCTAAAGATTTTCTTTTAACAATTGTATGTCATACTTTGACAATCTAGAAAACTTTATTTAGTTAGTATATCTGATAAGATTCATTCAATCATAACAGATTCTCACTAAACAAATTTACAAATCTGGAATATATATTACAATGCCAATTTTGGCTCTACTATCAAAAGAGATCCAGAATCCAAATACTACTCAACACCTTCACTCCTATACTTTAGTCCAAGCCATCAGCATCTTTCAACTGTTCTCCTATTCTTAACCTCCACAATCTATTTTTAACAAAGCTTCCAAAACTGCATTAAAAGTGCAATTCAGATTATAGTCCATCCAAGTTCAAAACCCTTTATGTCTCACTCCATTTCTTTTAGAATAAAAACTAAAGTTTTCAACAGTGTCTTAGAAGGCCCCATGACATCTGGCTCCCTGTTACTATAACAATGACTTAGAGGCTGCTTTTGCTGAAAACACCAATTTTTCACTTGGTCCTACAAATGTAACAAACTTGGAATTTCTGCCTCCATTTGCATCTGTCATAAGCCTCTAATCCCAGCTACTCAGGAGTCTGAGGCTAGATGATCACAAGTTCAAGGGCCAGCCTCAGCAACTTAGTGAGACCCTATCTCTAATAAAATATAAAGGGGATGGGGTTGCAGGTTAGGATGTGAGACCCCTGGCTTCAATCCTCAGCACTATAAAAGGAAGAAATGAAGGAGGGAAGAAAGAGGGAGGAAAGAGGGAGGAAAGAGAAAAGTAAAAGAAAAAGAAATAGCACAATGGCATAAGCCTTAGTCCAGCTACTTGGGAGATTGAGGTAGGAGAATCTCACAAGTTCAAGGGCAGCCTCAGCATCTAAGCAGACCCTGTCACAAAATAAAGAATTAAAAAGGCCTGAGAATGTACCTCAGTGGTAAAGAGTCCCTGGGTTCAATACTTTCCACTGAAAAAAATAAAAATAAAAATAAATATATTTTTAAAGGGTGGAGGTGATTAAATCAGTATGTAATAGGTTAAATTTGAAATATTTAAGGTATTTTTAAACAGCTATGTCTAGTCAATAGTTAGATATAAAGCTCAATAAAAAAAATGAGAATACCATTTATTTAAGGAACAGAAAGATGACAGATATATCAGTGAAGAAGAATGAGGAGTGGTCAAGAAGGAAAATCTGGAGATCAGGATTTAGAAGACAGAAGTTTCAAGGAGAGCAGCACTGATATGAAAGACTGCAAGGGGGTTAAGAAGATGTGGACCAAACGTGTCTTAAATTGGCAACTGGCAGATTACTGGTGAGCATGGAGGGTTTTTTTGGTTTTTTTTTGTTGTTGTTGTTGTTGTTGTTGTTTTTTGAGTGATGGAGAAAGCAAGTCAAATAATGGGGGTAGATGAGTAAATAAGCTCTTTTTACTTACACTTATTTGTTTTGCCACTTTAAAGGGCTGCTGAGGGGCCACTGGCAGAGCTCTACACTAGAAGCATGAAAAATGTCTATCAACTACCAGTTTATCAATTGCTCTGTATGACCTTGAGAAGGTCCTTTATGTTTTGTGGGTATAAGAGTCTTTACTGAAAAAAATCAATCTGCAACCACTTACTTCTTAGGGTTACATGAGACCAGATGATATTAATAAATACTTCAAAGCCTAGACTGTCTAATCATTTATTCATAGATACAATAAATGCAACATAAAAGGACTCTCACCAAGATTAAATTAGTTTGGTGGTGATGGTTGCTGCTGCACAAAACATCAGTAATAAGACCCTTTGGTTAACAGATATTTTCATGTGTAGTAAATTCTGCTATAACATCTTTACACAACTAATATTTTAGGGTTCAATTTTAGTATAATTAAATTTTGAGTGTTGTTAGATGCAATTTCATATATAAAAAACACTTCAATGTCAATGTCAAAGACTGTACCCAGATGAATCAAGCCATCATGTAATAATATACGAAGCATATATGCACACACCTAAATATCTACCAGATATCTCAGTTTGCTTATATGTTAGGAGCCATACCCATTCATTCATACCTAGTGTTAAAATTTTGTCTCTGATTTCAGATAACTCTTGGGACACAATCTTCTATCAATATTTGTGTCTGCACAGTCTGACTTTTCTGAGAAAAGCACTGGTAAACTTGGCTTAAGATGATTAAGCTGCAACATTCCTTGGAATCTAGAAGTAATATATTGCTCCAGATGGACTTAGAGAATTGCCTTTCTAGGAAGCCATTTCCTTACATTCCAAGGTAGTCAAACTACCTTCCCCTCTCTCCCCTAAGGAAGATTTGTTTACCTTCCAAAGCCAAAGTTGGTGTTTCCCACTTCCTCTCCATCTCTCTGGAGAGGATGACTGGCAGATAGGTGAGCAACCTGGAAAACTTAGTTTCCTAGTTTGGTATTCCTTTTCTGTGGTGCAATTCTACCTACAGATAGGGTAACAACAGGCACTCACTTCATTGTCTCATGGAATTTGATGTCTGAGAACTGGTACTAAAATATTCTGTAATACATATGATCTGGCACTAAAATATTCTATAATACATATGATCCAGAGACATCAGGTTTCCTGTGAGTATATTTATGTATCTAATTAATATCCTCTTTCTACCAATTCACAACAACTCACAAGCTTCAATCCTTCTAACACCTACTTCCACAAGCAATTTTAGTCTTTTTTAAGGTAAACTGTCATATGAATTATAGCAGTCATGTATTTCTTAACCATTTGATATAAAACTAAGCTGCCATTTTTATTGGGTTACTTTTTTTTTTGTATAACAGCAATTTTTGTGCTCCATGATGTTTTTTTAAAGCGTATATTATAATTCAAAAAATTCTTTATTAGTACAGAACAAAATAAGGACAATGACATGTAGAGGTTTCAGTATTAAAAAGAAAACTGTGAATTACAAATGGATTTATTCATAATAACCCTATCTCTAAGTACTTGGGGAAATTCAAAATTGATCACACTAGTATATTCACTTCTCTATGCTTATTTTAAAAAATATATCAGTAGAGCAGTTTTTGAAGTTTGATTTTCTCTAATTATATCAGATTATAATTATTTTCATGGCTATAAAATGTTCTAAAAATCCACCAAAAATACCTCACCATTAGAAATTAAACTGTCATCTCGATCATTAATATCCTCTGAAATTTCATGCTTCTGAAGAGAATAATCAGATGAATTTTTACACTTTTGAAAATTGAAGTCAAGTTTCTTTTGTAGTATCCCACTTTCTGTTTTCATTTTCCTACAAATTTCCTCTTCATAGCTTTTTATGTCTCTATTTGATGAATATACAATCCTAAAAGACAAAATTTTAAAAATATTAATTAAAATAAGGGTGAGTCTTAAAAAGAAAAAGCTCGTTTCCCAATATGATGCTTTCATATATTACATATATGTATATGTGTGTTATACATAATAAAATATACATATAATAATTATATATGTATTAAACATAACTTTAAAACCCTTTTAGTTCTGGAATAACTTTGGAAAGGTAAATCTAAACTATACAAATTTTGAAAAACAGTCTATAAAATTTTTTTAGTGTTAAATGTAATATACAATGCAAAAAAAAAATAGATAACTTAGAGGAAATGAACAATTCCCAGAAAGATATAAATTACAATAGGGAAACTGCCCTCATCAATAATGTCTTTCCTCAGAGACTGGATTAGTTATCATGTGTGGGTTATTACAAAGCAAGCCTTGCACCTCCCTTCTTGACTCAACCTGAGTCAAGAAGAAACAGAATACCTGAGTAGAACTTTAAAAAATAAAGAAAATGAATTAGTAATCAAAAACTTCTCCACACACACACAAAAAAAACAGGGCCATCTGGTTTCATTGGTAAATTCCCCCCAAACATTTAATGAATTAACACTAATCAATTCTTCACAAACTTTTCCAAAAAAAAACACGAGAGGAAAGAACATTTCTTAACTTGTTGTCTGAGGCCAGTATTACCTGAAAAAAGCCAGAAAAAGACATCAGAATGGGAAAAATAAAACAAAAACAGACTCATATTCCTTACTGGTAACACTGAAAAAGTCCTCAAAAAAAAATAGCAAAGTGAATCCAGCAACTTATAAAAAGGATTCTGCACACGGGCTGGGGATGTGGCTCAAGTGGTACCACGCTCACCTGGCATGCACGTGGCCCTGGGTTCGATACTCAGCACCACATAAAAATAAAGATGTTGTGTCCACCGAAAACTAAAAAATAAATATCAAAAAAATTCTCTCTTTAAAAAAAAAATAAAAAAGGATTCTGCACAATGACCAAGTGGGATTTATCTCAGGAAGTCAGAAGTGGTCAAGCACAGAAAATCAATGTTGTACATATAAGTAGAATAGAAGACCCAAACCACATAAAATTAACAGTCATCACTTGATGTTCACAGCCATAAATTTAAAGTAAGACTGACAAACACGGCTGTGTGTTTTTTTTCCAGCCGCATTCAGCTGTGCGGAAGCAAGAGTGGAGTAGTCAAAAGGTTGGATATAAGATTTGCAGTTTTGACATGAAAATAAAACAAATTCCAATGGGACAAGGTGTTCAGGTTGTATGTAAAAGGAGTGATATAATCGCAGCCAAAGGGAATTTAAGATAAGATAGGAAAGAAATGGGAACATAAGAAAATCAGAGACTAAAAATGTGGCAAGATTAACTTCAGATCCTGGTGGAATTGATGAATACGATGGTCTGGATATGGTTCGTCCCCACCAAAACTCATGCTGAAATTTTATTCCCAATAAGGCAGGTGGGGCCTTTGGAGGTAACTAGGTATAGGGAAACTGCCCTCATCAATAATGTCTTTCCTCAGAGACTGGATTAGTTATCATGTGTGGGTTATTACAAAGCAAGCCTTGCACCTCCCTTTGGTCTCTCTCATACATGTGCCTCGCCTTGCCTGCACTCACTTCTCTTCCACTTTCTACCACAAGGCTCTCACTAGAAGTCAAGCAGATGCCAGCACCATGCTCTTGAACTTTCAAAACCATAAGCCAAATAAACCTCTTTTCTTTGTAAATTTCCCAGTCTCAGGTATTCTGTAAGAGCAACAGAAAATGCACTAAAATAATGAATCATTACAGCTGGAGTCCTAAAAGGAGTAGGCTAGAAAGATAGGAGGTAGAAATTAGGGAGTGAGATACTTAGAATAGAGATTATAGAGTCAGCTATTGGTAATGACATGAGTTACAATTTGACATGGTAGTGAATAGTTGAGGTATATGAATTCAGCTTGAATGACTATAGCTATCTTGAGGCATAAACTCGTATCACTCCCAGAATAATCCTAGTCAGTTTTTCCTCTATAGTTCCCCAGCAAACTATAAATAAACAAAATTATTTGAGTGGGCCCTGGCTCCAAGGATATTCCTAATTCTTTGATATTATCTTACGATAAACCAGGTATATTACAGGTAGAATGAAGTCACTTTTGTCCTAACCTAACCTCTTTCTGACCCAAACTGCAGGATTCCAACTGGTCTTGCTGTTGCCATTTATCATGCTTTCATCAGTAAGTGCCTCAATAAATTGCACTCTGTACAATTCTAAGTCTATTTGCCTCTCTCTTTGGTTTCATGACACCTTGGAGCTAATTCTCACACACTAACACTGGGTTGTGCTGGGAAATTAGGTAAAGTAGAAAACAAGAAAACTGTAAGATAGCAATTAAGGGGACTGAGAGGCAAAGTTAGTGGAAGCATTATCTATGCAGCAATTGCAATTACCAAGAATTGTGTTATAGAGAAACTGACAAAAGTCAGTAGCCAAAAACTTTGAGGAATGAGGAGTACTGACCTGGAGGTCTATGAATGACCACCTAGTGGTATATAGACTAGTAAATGAAATTCAAAGACATGGAGTTTAGGAATAAGGGGGGAGAATGGTCTGAAGGCAGCAATGACATTCATATGTGGTTTAAACTGTACCAGGGATTTGGGGTTTGTTCAGGTACAGTGAGGCAGACAGATCAGGAAATTATGGCTACTGAAAAGATAATCTGTAATTTACAACTCCCAGAAGGTGGGGGATGAACCGTGCTATGCAGGGCCACATGGGAAAAAGCAACAGATTTGGTTAGGAGGGAGAGGAACAGAAAAAAACAGACAAAGGCTTTTTTTTTTTTTTTTTTGTCTTCCAGTACTGGGGATCAAACTCAGGCCCTCAAAAGCCATTATTGTGGTTTTCCTAGGAAGGAATGAGCAAGGTGAGGTGAGTAACTGAACAGGATTAGGATTACATAGTTAAATAATGTTGTCAAGCTCCTAGCTATATACAGGTAGAATTCCTCTACCCTGATCACCCCAGTTGTCTGATACTTGACCCTGGGGTGATCAGGGTAGAGGAATATTGTCTCCTGGAGTGTAAGAATTAGATGGAGGAAGGTATATGGGTGGGTATATGGACTCAAGATTGGCTGATTTGCATATAAAATATGTATTCACAGGCAAGTCATTTATTATCTCTAGGAACAAGTTAACCCTGGGAGGGGAATTCTTTCCCCAGTTAGTTTGTAAGACTCCAAATACCAAGGCATCAAGAAAACAGGTGCACTGGCATGGGCCTACAACTGAGTTGGGAGAATAACTTGAGACCAGGAATTTTTGGCCAGCTTAAGCAACATACTGAGGTCCTGTCTCAAAAATAAAATACATGGCTGGAGGTGTAACTCAGTGGTAGAGTGCAGACTTAACAGGCACAATGTGCTTGGTTCAATTCCCAGTACCAAAAGAAAAAAATACACAAGTTATAGTTAATACAAAGAAGACATATATTCTACCCATTTCCAGCCTGAGTAATAAAAGGAATGAACAGAGAAAATAGCCACCACCTAAGAAAGCTGTCCTGTGTTGTTTTATGTGTTTATCTGATACTTTATTATAGCATCTCCCAGTTATTAATGTTAAACTGAAAATTCAAAGTCCTCCCTCATCTTTCTCTCTCATACATACAGACATAATAACAATGATAAGTCTTCTGGGGAAATCAAAGAGTTTTATGATCTTCATTTGAATTTTAATCATGAAGTCATAAAGCAAGCACTATTTTCCACTGACATTTGAGCCATATCTGAAGTCACTGCATATAAAACAACTTTTCAAAAACTATATTTCATACTCTAATTCAAGTATACACGAAAGGAATTATTGTAGAATAAGTAGCAACATAAAAAAATCTTTATTGATTCAAGAGAAAGGATATGAACTGAAGAAACTTACAAAGAACTGAATTTCATATAGAAAAAATTCAAAAATCTATTTTATCAGCTTTAACTAAAAGAAATATAATATCTATTTTCCATTGTAATACTCTCCTTATGCACTATTTTAATGTAGTCAAATTTCAACACAATCTGCTAACAGAGAGCACATCACAAGCACTTTCTAGGTATAAGATACTAGATATCATTTGGATGTGCACATCAATGAGACAATCTATTCTCAAAGAGCTTACATAACCACAGACATACATGACTAACCTAATATACAATAGAATTCGATTAACTGCTTAAAATATAGCACTGTGAAATGCTATGAAGTACAAGGCCAGCTACTCCAACTTCCTTGTTTTAAATGAGAAAACTGAGGCTGAAAGAAATCAAACAAGATAACACACAGCTAGAAGGAGGCAGATACTTATTTTGATGCCAAGTCTAAGACTGACTTCACTCTCTTGTTCTACCTCTAATTTAATCTTTTCCCCCATCACTTTTAATGTATTAAAGAATAACACTGATTTCTCTCTCTCTAATGTAGAAAAATTTAAGCTATTTCCAGGATCTTCACTGACTGACTAATTTGATTTTTTACAGTACTAAGATTTAACCCCAGGGGTACTCTACCTCTGAACTACATCCCCAGCCCTTTTATTTTTTATTGTGAGACAGAATCTTGCTAAATTGCTGAGGCTGGCCTTGATTTTGTGATCCTTTTGCCTCAGGGTGCTAAAGTAGCTGGGATTACAGAAATGTACCACTGCTCCTGGCTCAGGATCTTCTTTTAAACATGCACTTAATAGCTGCAGAAATGTATAATTTCAAAGTACTGCTAATATGAACAAATTTATTAAAATTTGTACAGTGTGCAATGTAAGGTGGCACACACCTGAAATTCCAGTGACTTGGGAGGCTGAGGCAGGTGAATTGCAAGTTCAAGGCCAACTTAGGCAAATTAGCAAGATCTCATTCTCAAAATAAAAAGAGCTAGAGATATAGCTCAGTGGTAAAGTGCCCCTGTATTCAATCCCCAGTACTACCAAAAAAGAAAAAAAAAAATGTTCAGTGCTTATTAAATATCAGGTTACTGTGCTAAGTGCTTTACAATTATTTCACTTAAACCTCACAATAACTCTATGAGGTAGATATTATTATTATTATGGCCATTTTTAGATGAGAAAACTAATGGTAAGTGATTAGTACAAGTTTATACACTTAGAAACGGCAGACCTGGCTTGACTACAAAGCCTGTTTTCATAAGAACTCCACTGTACCATCTACTAGGGGGAAATTTTTTATTTATTTATTTATTTATTTATTTATTTATTTATTTATTTATTTATTTATTTATTTATGGTGTTGGGGATTAAACCCAGCACCTTGTACATGGGAGGCAAGCACTGAGCTATATCCTCAGCACCCCCAAAGGTATATGTTTTTAAATTGATATCTGGAACTCTCAATGAAAGGCCTGTGGTCTACACTGGAAAATAATAATTTTCTAAATAACACTTAAAATATCTGTTTAAATTATAGTATATCATGCTGTTCTAAGAAACAAGAAAAATCAAGGGTAGGCAATTTCCAAATTTTCCATTTTGCTTATAGGAGCTTCATATAACTCAAAACAAACAAACAACAAAAAAAAAACACAGGCTGGGGATGTGGCTCAAGTGGTAGCGCGCTCGCCTAGCATGCATGAGGCACTGGGTTTGATCCTAAGCACCACATAAAAAAATAAAAATAAAGATATTGTGTTCATCTAAAACTGAAAAATAAATATTAAAAAAAAAAAACAGATGACTCTACCAACTGGCAGAACATATAATGAAGAATAGGCCAAATCACACACATATAGTTAAAATTTAATGATCCAAAGACAATTTTCTACACTAAAGTCAATGTGATTCTGATTACAAGCAAAAGGCATATCAGAAAATATGATGCAGGACATAAAGACACAATAATCCACCTTTATTTCTCAGAAAAGCAAAAACTGACCATTGATACTGGCATAATGACAGATATACATACCAATTGAATAGATTTGAAATTAACCCTTATATTTATGAGTGTATCAGTCAGCTCAGGTTACCATAACAAAATACCATAAATTATGTGGCTTAAATAATTGAAATTTATTTCACATAGTTTTGGTGTCCAGAAGTCTAAGATCTGAGTGCCAGTATGGTTGGGTTCTGGTAAAGACCCTCTTTGTGGCTTCCAGACATCACCATTTCACTGTGTCTTCAGAGAGTGGTGACAGAAGGAGAGCACAAGCTCTCTGGTCTCTCTTCTTATGAGGTCACTAATCTTATGAGGACCCCACCTTCATGAAATTACCTAAATCTAATTACCAAAGGCCTTATCTTCAACTATCATCATGTAAGGGTTAGAACTTCAACATAAAATTTTAGAGGAAGAGAATTCAATCCAGAGCAATGTACAACTGGTTTTCAACAAAGGTGTCTAAATGTCCCAGTGGTAAAAGAGTTACTTCAAAAAATGGTGCTGAAACAACTGTGGATAAAGTCGGACATGATTCCTTACATCACACACACACAAAATTAACTCAAAATGGATCTTAGACCATGAAAGAGCCAAAAATATAAAACCATAAAATCCTTAGAAGAAAATATAAGTAAATCTTTGTAGTAGGCACAGTGGCAAGTCCTGTAGTCCCAGCCACTCCAGAGGTTCGGGCAAGAGGATTACAAGTTCAAGGGCAGCCTCAGCAATTTAGTAAGACCCTGTCTCGAAATTAAAAAATAAAAATAAAAATGGCTGAAAGTGAAGCTCAGTGGTAGAATGTCCTTGAATTCAATGCCCAGTACAAAAAAAAAAAAAAAAAATTAAACTTTCATGTCACAAATGGCACCATCAAGAAAGTGAAAAGACAACCTACAAAATGAAAGAAAATATGTGCAAATCACATATCTGGTAAGAGTCTAATATTCTAGAATATAAGGAATATTCAGTAAAATGATGACAAATAACCCAATTGAAAAAATGGCAAAGAACATTAACAGCTCCCAAAAAAGATATTAAAATAGCAAATAAGTATATAAAATATGCTTAACATTAGGGAAACACAAATGGAAACCACAATGTGATACTAGTTCATATCTATAGGATAACTATAATAAAAGACAGAGGTATAAATGTTGCTGAGAATATGGAGAAATTCACTCTCATCTACTGACAATCGGAATGTAAAATGGTATAGCCATTTTAGAAAAGTCTGGGAATTCCTCAATGGATTAAATATAGACTTACAATATGACCTACCAAATTTCACTCCTACATATTTACCCACAAGTAATTCACACAAAATCTTGTACATAAAGGTTCATGGCAGCATTATTCATAATGGCAAAAAAAATAGAAAAAAATTAAATGACCATCAACTGATAAATGGATAAATAAAATGTGATACACAACTGAATATTATTCAATAATAAAAAGAAATGAAGTACAGAATGTGATTAAGTTAAATTAGTTTCTCTCATTATTTAGTTGATGAGAATTTTCTAAGTTCATCAAACACATGAATCCCCCAAATACTATAAAGTTTAACTGATGATCTATTTTCAAAAAATTTTGACCACATAAATCTGCTATGGTTTTAATGCTTATGTTCTCCAAATTCTATGTTGAAACTTAATTCAATGTGGTGGTATTAAAAGGTGGGACAACTGAATGATTATTAGGCCATGAGGGCTCCAACCTATGAATGGTATTAGTGCCCTTTAAAGAGACCTGAGGGAGTTTGTCCATAACAACTGCCATGTGAAGGCATAAAGGAGGTGCCATCTATATGGAAGTAGCCTTCATCAAACACAAAATCTGTTGGAACCTTTATCTAGAACTTCCCAAAATACAGAACTGTAGTGATTAATTTCTGTTGTTTATAAATTACCAGAACTAAGGTATTTCCTTTTTTAGCAGTTCAAATGAACTAAGACATAAGCCATGAGAATAAAAACAGTTATGATCTAATATATTTTATAAACTATTTAAAGTTTTATTTTAAAAAAATTATATATTTTTTTAGCTGTAGTTGGACATGATAGCTTTATTTTTATTTATTCTTATGTGGTGCTGACGATTGAACCCAGTGTCTCACACTTGCTAGGTGAGTGTTCTATCACTGAGCCACGACTCCAGCCCCTATTTAATAAATCAGTATGTGCCAATGGTTCTCAATAGCCACACACACCTAACTCCCAGAGGATATATAGCAAAGTCTGAAGACGGCACAACTAACATCATAAAATGCACAGCACTGCCCCCACAACAAAAAAAAAGTATCTAAACCAAAATGTCAGTGGTGTCACCCTAGCATAGAATAATTCATTCAAATTATCAGAGAGCACACCATTCATTTCTTCTCTCCTAAGATCAGTCTTTTGTGTGTGTGTGTGTGTGTGTGTGTGTGTGTGTGTATGTGTATGTATTAGAGATCAAACCTAGGCCTTTGTACATGCTAAGCACACACTCTACCACTGAGCAACAATTGCAGGCCAGGATCAGTCTTAAATTTATACTGAGCTTCTATTAATAATCAGCCTATGATATTAATAGATTCTACTAATACTAATTACTATGGTAATTTATAATTCAAATTAATAGATTTTCCTTACCAGGTTATTAAAGAGGTGAAAATAAATGAAATGAAAACATACACACACTATACATTGCTTAAAAATAACAATTATTTATTAGAATTAAATGTAATAGGATAAAAGAGCACTTACTGTAAAAATGTTCTAAATTCTAAAACTTCAACATTCTCCACAGGAACAGGCTCATGATTCGTTATACTGTCTGATGTCTGTCCAATAATATGGAAATAGAAGTCAGGAACCCTTACTAAAAGGACTGCTTTGTGTGCTTTGAACAAAGTATAATCTGTAGAGAAAGTAACATCTGTATGGATTTCTTCCCTTAAAAGCCTATAAGGAATGAAATAGAATCATAGTTTAATTAGTGATGCTAAGAAATATAGAATTTTTATAAAGCAGATTTAAAAATAACATAATTTTAAAATGTACAGGAAACAAAATAAGTTAAGAGTAAAAATAGGTTTGTTCTAACTTCATTCCAAAGAACACTACTTAATATTGGCTTAGAATCTAATGTTCTAAGAATTTATAGTAAAAACAAAGGCAATTTCACTAAAAGAATCTGACCATTTTTTCCAAAATGTATTTTAATTAATTCCTTCTAATAATAAAATTTATTTTATACTTACATTGTCTTTCATATGTAATGTACCTCCTTTAGATTTTTTTTTGAAACACAGAACACAAAGTTAACATGGTTGCTATTAAGAAGAATAAACTTTTTAAAAATCTTACTAAAATTGAAGCAAAAAAAGTCAATGGTCAATAACACCAACAAATCAAACATAACAATAGACAATTCAGGTTAGAAACTGGTACACTTTGTTCTGATTGTTAATTACCAAGTCTGACATGCAAGCTTAGACGTCAAGAATGTGACATTTAGGCCCTTTTCCCTCCACCCAAATAGAATTAGTCATGCTGTAATGTATTTTTAAAATGATGAACTCGAGGGTAAACCAATTCAAATCCCTTTACTAATATAGAGACATAATTATGATAAAGCCTATTGATTTCATTCATACAGAAAGTAATGGAAGAACAGAAATAAAAAATTGAAACTTTTTAATCTTTTGTCTTTTTGCAGTAACCATTATACTTACACTCTAAATATGAAACAATACTTGATATCACTATAGCAATATAATCGTCAAGGTATGTATTCTCAGAAGACTTCTGTATTGCAAGATATAATTGGCAATCACACTAGTACACTATAGACTACACAAGTAATGGGTAAAGATAGCCATCTTGGAAAGTTGCCAATGACACTCATCCTCCCCCAAGAGCAAGCAAATGGCTTCTTCCTCTAATCCCATTACATTCAGTACATACCTTTATTACAGCACTTCTGCCATTGCATCATTATTTTATGCGTGTTCTCCCTATTAGACAATGAACTCCCCAAGGACAAAAACTGTATATCTTTAGTATACAGCAAGAGTTTAATATCTGTTTATTAAAAGATCCTATTTTACCCTAAACACATTTTTTCTTTTTTTAATTAGTTGTTTAAAACATTACAAAGCTCTTGACATATCATATTTCATACATTTCAAAACAAATATTTCGGAGCACAAAAGCTTTCAAAATCTTGAAAATAATAAGCAGACATATGTCTTATTTTGATCAATATTTTCATATTATTTTCCTAAGTAATTTTAAAGTTATACAAATGTGCTATCCTTTCAAACTTTAATTAAAAAACTCAAATTGTACACTCAATTTTTTCCTTTCTCCCACCCGTTTTCTCCCTATTTCTCCCTTCTTCAAGTGAATAAGGAAGCACTGCAGCTGGTAGTCAAACAACCATCACTAGGCAATCTCCTGTTTGTAAGAGATACTCCTGAGTATTTGTTAAATGAAAGAAAAACGTGTTAAAATTTATTAGTGTGGGGGCTAGGGTTGTAGCTCAATGGTAGAATACCTGCCTGATATGTGTGAGGCCCTGGGTTCGATCCTCAACACAACATAGAAATAAATAAATAAATATTTTAAAATTATTAATGTGGAAATATATTGCTTTTTATTTTATAAAACCACTTGTATCTATTGTGAATATATCCTGTAACAATTATAACTAACAAAATCTGACTCAGATTGGCTTGAACATGAAGAGGGGTTACTGACTTAAGTAACAGTAAAGCCTAGAGGGCGGGCAGACTGAAGCAAAAGCAAAAGCTCAAGATTGTCAAGACCCAGCTTCTTTCCACCTCATTTCTTTGCTAACTACTGTATTAACCTGTCTTAGTTCACTTTATACTGCTATAACAGAATACCAAAAATTTAATGGATTATAGTTCTATAGGCTGGCAAGTCCAATATCAAGGTGCCAATGCCTGGCAAGGGCTTCCTCGACTCATTATTACATGGTGGAAGGCAAGAGGGCAGGAAGAATTAAGAGGAGGGAAAATTCTTTTATAAGAACATAAGTCCTCATAACCTATGAGGATGGTACCCTCATGGCCTTTATTGACACTTAAGGGTCCCACCTCTTAATACTACTACAATGGCAGTTAAATTTCAACTTGAATTTTAGAGGGGACAAATAGTTGAATCATAGAATTGTCTAACTAAAGCATTTTAGACTGCTGCTAAAAATCCCAGTTATCACTAAACCATAATACCTGCCCTCAAGGAATTTATAGTACAGTAGGGAAACCAGTCCTGAAATTATTCAGAGTGTGATACACTCAATAGCACAAATTTTTTTCAAGTACAGATTAAGACCTCATAGAGAAATAAAGGAAAGTAGGAGGGAGTTCCTGAGCTCCACAATCCTTACAAAGTTAAGTGTGAGCATGGAATTACAACATGGTCTGCATAGAGTACTGAGAAGGTTAAAAGTGATGGATGAAGCTGAGGGACAAGGATGAATAAAAGAGACAAACAGCTTAACTGTATTCTTCAGTTGAAGGGGAGTCACCAAATAGTTTGAAACATAGGCAAGTTTATTTTTCAAAATATTACCTGTTAGCCAGGCATGGTGGCACATACCTATAATCCCAATAACTCAGGAGGGAAATGCAAATTTATAGCCAATCTCAGCAATTTAGCAAGACCCTATCTCAAAATAAAAATTAAAAAGCACTGAGTATGTACCTCTGTGGTAGAGGTACACTGGGCTAAATCCCCAGTATAGCCCCCAACCAAATCACGTGTTAGTTGTGTAATGAAAGAGTTAGGAGAAAATGAGAATGAAGATGAGACAACTATTAAACAGCAGGAAGATGACGTAAAGAATTGGAGCCAGGGGAGGATCAATGGTTAAGAAAGAGGGATTGGAGGGGCTGGGGTTGTGGCTCAGCAGTAGAGTGCTTGCCTAGCCCGCGTGAGGCACTGGGTTCAATCCTCAGCACCACATAAAAATGAATAAATAAATTAAAGATAATGTGTCCAACTATAACTAAAAAATAAATATTAAAAAATATTTTTAAAAAAGAAAGAGGGGTTGGAATTAATAAAGTTAGCAACTGGATCTAGAAGGCAAATGAAGGGATTAACCCTTGGTCTGAGTAACTGGGTGCTGGTGATATCAGCAACCATTAATCTGTATTTGCTAGTCCAAGTTCCATCTTAACTCCAGATGTATTTCCAATTGTCTCTGAATACAGAGCTTCCCAAGTACTCATTATACACCTCCATTTCAAATGTCCTAAGATTTGGGGTCATCTTCCATTCTTCCCTTCCCAAGTTACCCAACATGTAATCAGTCACCAACCCTGTTATTTATCTCTTGACTACTATAAAATCTCACTAGTCAGTTTCCAATTTCTTTTCTCAAATTCAAAACCTAAATATTTTAATTCATATTTTTAAAATACCACTTCCTCCAGAATACATTACAAACATTTCCCTGGTAGAAGAAAGCCTCTTATCCAGTGACTCTGGAGGCTGAGGCAGGAGACCTCGTAAGTTCAAGGTCAGCATGGGTAACTTAGCAAGACTCTGTCTCAAAATTTAAAAAAATAAAAAATAAAAAGAAATGGGGATCTAATTCAGTGGTAGAGTGCCCCTAGGTTCAATCCCAGTACCACAAAAAAGAAAAAAAAATGAGAGAGAGAGAGAGAGAGAGAGAGAGAGAGAGAGAGACAGACACACTCTGTTCTTAAGTCTTAAGAGTATCTACTTGCCTTCCTATGTTGTCATTTTGATCATCTGCCATATTCTAATAAAGTGACAAACTCATTAATTATATGTGAACTGGTATGGACCACATGCCCTCATGTCCTAATCACATCTGAATAGATGAAGGACTGAGCCAAAGTTAGCCTTCAGCCAATGTTGTAGTCAAGCAAGACAATGCCAGCAGAAGGGACACTGCTTAGATGCCATCAGTTGATGGGACCAAATCAATGGTATAGTAAAAAAAAGAAATGGTGAGGCGAGAAGCAAATATGATGAAACAAAGTTACTAGAAAATCAGTTTCTAAAGCTACTGTAGAGAGGGCAGACTGTCTGGGTTTATGTTATGGCTCATATTCTGCCCATGTGATCCTGGGCAAGTCATTTTAAAGATTCTGGAGGCAGACTTCCAAGGTTCTTATTCTATCATTTTTTCTATAAAGTTCATACAATGTGTCTTTAATTTTTTAAATGAGGATGATAACAGGACTTACTTCACTGGGATTCGTGAGAAAAATAAATAAAACATTACACATAAGCCCATAGTAAGTAGTAGGATGGTAATACATATTAGCTTTTTTTTATAAAACTGTCCCAAACAATGGTCCATGAATTTATATGGTCTTATTATGCAATTATTGTCATATCCCAAGCAACTTTCCAGTTCTGCATCTGATCTTTCTTTTTTTTTAACTGCTGAAACTATTTCCTGTTTTTCTTCACTTCTCCACATTATCTCATTGGCTCAGGTAACCTAGAATCTAATATAACTTGCTTTCCCAAATAAATCAAGTTCTTTCAAATCTCTGTCTGTGTAAGACACATCCCCCATGTTTAAACATCCTCTAGTTCTTCCTTCCCAATCTTTATTTCAATTCTTAATCCTCAAGAGCTCACTCAAATTTATCACCCTATAAATCCTTCCTCAACCTACTTCTACCACCACTTTTGTTTAGTCATCTCTCTCTCACTAAAGTGTAAGCACAAACACCAAAGCAATGTCTTAATCTTTGATTCCTCAGGACCTAGTACAGGACTAGATACATGAGTGGAACTAGATGTTACATTAATATTTGTAGAATAAATCAGTGATATTGCTGTGCTGGGGGAAGATTAACTTAGCATGTAAGATGGTTAGGTAAGCATATGAAGTTTTTCAATGTTGTTAAAAAAAATACTGTCACATCTATTTTTCTTTGCCTATAATTGGAACTTGGGAGTTTAGAGTCCTATTCTCAATTGCCATTAGGACGAAGACAAACTGTTCACCATCTACACTTTTGGGGATGGGGGTTACCAGGGATTGAACTCAGTGGCACCCAATCACTGAACCATATCCCCAGCCCTTTCTATATTTTATTTAGAGACAGGATTTCACTAAGTTGCTAAGGCCCCCATAAGTTGCTGAGGCTGGCTTTGAATCTGTGATCCTCCTGTCTCAGCCTCCCCAGCGGCTGGGATTAAAGACCTGCACCACCATACCTGGCACCTCATTTCTTTTATCTAATTTAGATGTGTTACCTTTCTTAAATTCATGACACTTCAAGGCTCACAAAACAGCCAGACAAATAAAGCTACTAAAAAGAAGGAGAATCTCATCCTTAGCTATCCTTAGGAAGAGAATAGCTTCATTCTTATTTTTTCCTCTTTTATATCAGTCCCCCACTGGTGGATACAAAGTAGTATCCCTGGTAGATAGGCCAAAATTAAAGGGATTTTTTTTCTTTAATAAAATTCCAATTCTTGCTATAGGAAATCTTTAGAGTGGGCGAGTTTCTTTCAGAAAGCACTTTTTAAATGTAGAATGGTGCACAATTGCTAGTTTAGTAATTCTGTATACTCTGGTTCAGTGGTCCTCAAAGTACGACTGCAACCAAGAGAATGAGCATCACCTGGTCCTTATCAGAACTATAAAACCTTGGGGGCCGGGTCTCAGATCAAGTGAATCAGATCTTTGGGATGGGACCCAGTCAACCTGTTTTAACAAGCCCTCCAGGTGATTTTGATTCACATTTAAGTTCAAAAAACAATGTTTTAAAGGTAATGGAGATTAGCTGAATTAATTTTCTTTATAAAGAGAGATGACTTTAAATGGGCTCTTTACAGATTAAGGAAGATATTCACAGGCCTAGCTTCAGGACAACCCTTCATTTTCTTGGGTCCTCCTGGGAGATGGGAGTTGGTAGGAACCACAGAGTGTTCTAGGTGGAGAGGGAAAGCCAGGTTGCAATCAGGAAGTATTTCTATATAAGCATTCCTGGTAAACCTTTTAAAAAGAGAGCTCCAGCAGAGCTCACAGAAAAGGGCAAATCCAAGTCTCCAGTAATTTGTTCTATCTTTCCTCAATACAAATATGCCTAATTTCAACTACTTTCTTAAATTAAAAAAAAAAAAAAGTGTATGTCTCTTAACAGGAATCCACCCCGACCTTAGTGATTTGTCTTCAACACTGCCCTTTGTTAGAATATCTTAGCACAAACGGGTGCTGCATATAACCACAATTTTGCTTTTCCTTTGAATGTGGTCAGTGGTGTCTGAAATACTAAGACTGGTTATCTGGGTGTCGGAGGAGTGGAGAGACTGGCGAACATCCCGCAGTTGCTGGAGTCCAGGGGAACGAGGTAGGGAGGGATGGGGGGAGACCGAGTTGGAGGAAGCCCCAGCTTCGGGGGCGAAGGTGAACACTGAAGCAACTGATGCAGCCAGAGTTCCCGCCTCCTCCTACCTGAGCATATCCTGGCTGAGCTGCTCCGACACCGTCGCCTTCAGCCGGCGCCGTTCACAGAGACCCTTCCTTTGCAACCCTTTACTGCAAACTCCAGGGGACCCCAGAAGTGCCACGGGGACCGTGGCGCCCTCCTCACAGCGGGCCATACCCTACAGAGGTGCCGCGGCAGACTCAGTACTGGGCCTCACTCGCCCCGCCCCGGAGGAAAAAGGGGGCGTTTCCGACAGAACGCTCCACAAGACCCGAATCCGCCCCCTAAGGAAAAAGGTTGACGCCCCTCTTCTGTTCGCCTACGGTCTCTAAGAGCTGTCGGACCGCCCTCGGGACGATTTCGCAGGCCCAAGACGGCACGTGACCTCTGTGGGCGTGCGCAGGCGTAGTAGCTCTGTTTACCTCTGGTTGCAGGCGCCTACCCGGAGTTGCCAGCTAACTGGCGGTCCTGCAGGACTGGGCCTGGCGGACCTGTCCGTCCCCTTTCCTTTGCGGTTAGTGTCAACCATTCATTTTAATAAACATGTTTTTTAGAACTAAATTCAAACCAGGACGGTCAGCCTTTGTACGCTGTGTCGTCCTGACATGTTTGCGGTTCCCCCCCCCCACGAAAAACTGATACATATGACCATTCCAGCAGCGAATCTCACCCCCTCTCTTACCTGCTTCTAGACCCTGAAGAATAAATACTTTGGGCAAGAAAAGTTGGGAGTAGTGGAAAAGATTACTAAACTCTGCCGCAAAAATAATCCTGAGTCCAATACAAAGAAAGGGTATTTACAGGGTCTCGAAGATTCCATTCTCTTCTGATCCAAGGAGTGATTCATGTAACTGCCCTTGGATTTGAGCTGAGAAAGGTCAAATTTTATTACATGATTTTGCGTATAAATCCCAAAATTTTATGATCAGGAAGGTAGAACAAAAGTAAGTCGAGAGGGACAGAGGCTTCCATTGAGTAGAGAAGTGAGTGGAGGAGCTCTAGAATTTTGAAGACAGTGCTTCACTTGAAAGTTTCAGTACTTTTTATTTGATCACTTGCTGGGGAAAAAAAAAAGCTGCTTTATTGACAAGCTCTGCATATACTTGAGAGTAACAATTGCTTAGAAAATATATGGATTTTGTAACATAAGATTGACCCAGAGGTAGCCATTTCTCTAAATGCCCCCTTTCAGATACTCAGAAACCTGACATTTTAATCTGAAAGCTTATTGTGTGATGAAAACATTCTTGTTGCTTTATTTTGTATTAACTCAGTCCTCACGTTAACTGTCTAGATAGGTACTTCCCTGAGCCCCAATTTACAGATGAGGGAAACAGAGAGGATAGGTAACTTGACCACGGTCACACAACAAGCTTGAAAATAAAAACCATCTTTACCTTTTTTAAAAAAAATATTTATTTAGTTATTTTAGGTGTAGATGGACACAACACAATACCTTTAGTTTTATGTGGTGCTGAAAATGGAACCGGGGTCCCGCTCGTGCTAGGTGAGCACTAGACCGCTCAGCCACAATCCCAGCCCCATCCTTACCTTTTGATTGATGAATTTAGTCAATTCATATTTACTGTTGGTGGGAATATAAATTGTTGCAGACATTATGAAAAACAGTACAGCGAGTCCTCAAAAATTTAAAAATAGAACTACCATATGATCCAGCAATCTCTCTTCTGGATGTATACCGAAAAAAAAATGAAATCAGCACCTCATAGAGAGACCTGCCCTCCCATGTTTATTGTAGCAGTATTCAAATTATTTAGAAGTTAATTATGTGAAATAATATAATAATTGACTTGACTGATTATTTCACTGTATCAAAACATCATGTTGCGCACCTTAAATTAAACAAACCAGGCAGTCTAGTGTCAGGCTCTTTCCCTTCAAAACTCTGCCAGTATTTCTATTGATGCCTCTTTATCAACTGATGAAGTAAAAAGTAGGCTATTCTCTGGTTGGGAATAAATTTTTAGACATGTAATTTAATCTGAGGCATCTTAGTCAACTGACTATTAAAGTGATTAAAGAATAAATGCAGAGAGAGAGAGAGAGAGAGAGAGAGAGAGAGAGAAGGAGCTGGGGGTATAGCTCAGTGGTAGTGCTTAGTATATGTGAGGCCCCAGGATTTTTTTTTTAAGTCCTGTCATTGATGCTTCATATTCTACTAGGAGATACTTGTCAAAGCTTCTCCCCCCACCACCAATATTTTTTTCCTTGTGGTGCTGGGGATCAATCCCAGGGCCTTGTGGCATGATAGCCAAGTGATTTATAACTAAAGTTACTCCTTTAGGTCCTTAAAGTATGAATTCTGTTTTAATCAATTCATTGCTATAGTCACTTATCCCTAGAGTGAGTTTATCAATCTTTTTACTGTTTTTATAGTCTTCCCTATGTATATGTTTTGTGTTAAGAGGCAGACATTCAAATTATAATATAGAATCTAGAGTAAACTGTTCATTAGCTGCATGACATAAACTGCTGGTCTAGTACTCTAAATATACTGAACTCTAGTGTATGAAGCCTCAGTTTCCCTATAATTGGGACAAGAGTATTTCATGTGGTAGTAGGAAAGACAAAATGTAAAATCTTGCCACATATGTATTGCTAAATTATGATTTAGTTTTACAAGGCAGTTTTGAAGGGTGTCCTTAGAGTTTACATTTCCCCCTAAATTGTCTTAGATTCAAATAAGTAATCCTATTTTGCTAAGTTGGCATTTGTTTCCTCTTAGCAATTAAGCTTTACTAGCTCCACTGGCTATTTTGGGTTTGTGAAGGTGATGGTGATGATGACCACTGAAGGTCTTCATTCATAGGAAGTAATACTTTTGATTTCTTACTGCCATCTTATTTAAAAATATACAATGAAACTACACTGATATTCCATCTCACTCCAGTCAGAATGGAAATTATCAAGAATACTAGTAACTATAAATGTTGGCAAGGATGTGGGGGAAAAGGTACACTCATACATTGCTGTTAGAACCGTAAATTGATGTAACCACTCTGGAAAGCAGTATGGAGAGTCCTCAGAAAACTGGGAATGGAACCACCATTTGACCCAGTTATCCCATTCTTTAGTATATACCCAAAGGACATAAAATCAGCATTATATAGAACAGCTGAGGCAGGACATCTGAGGAATTTTCAGAAAGCAGGTTTATTTAAGCTGCAGTGGTCCAGAGGAGCTAATCCCTAAAAGTCTCTGTACCCTGAGTCTGGAAATTCCTTAAGAAGTGTACTCAGTGGGGGATGGGATTTCATATAACAGTTACTCTCTGCCTCATATTCTTAGACTAGACAGAGGTTTCATATGTTTTGTCTGCAAACCTGGCATTTATAAGAAAGGAATCTTGAGGATGGAGTTGTGGCTCAGCGATAGAGCACTTGCCTAGCATGCACAAGGCCCTGGGTTCAATCTTCAGCACCACATAAAAATAAATAAATAAAATAAAGGCTTTTTTTTTTTGGTCTTGTTTTGTTTTGTTTTTAAACAATTATTTAAAAAAATAAAGGAAGCTTAAAACCACACTGAGCTTTCTGAAGAACTCCTGTGAAATCCTGGTGACACTCTTTATAAAAATCTTTTTGAGTAGAAGAGAAGTTTAATTATGGCAAAGTTCTTTTGGGTATGTATCCTTCAAGCATACTACAGTGATGCAGCCACATCAAAGTTTACATCAGCTCACTTCATAATCACAAAGCCATGGAAGCAACCTTCAACAGATGAATGGATAAAGAAAATGTGATCTATATACACAATGGAATTTTACTCACCCATAAAAACTATAAAATTATGGCATTTAATCATAAATGGATAGAACTGGAGACAATCATGCTAAGTGAAATAAGCCAGTTCTCCAAAACCAAAGGCAGAATGTTTTCTCCAATATGTGGATGCTAACACACAATAATAGAGGTAGGTAGGTGGGAGAGAATAGAAATTCATTGGATTAGACAAAGGGGAATGAAGGGAAGGGAGGAGCAATGGGAAAAGGAAAGACAGTAGAATAAGTCAGATATAACTTTCCTTTGTTCATATATGAATTCAGACCAGTGAAACACCATATATAACCAAGAATGTATAACCACAAGAATGGGATCCCAATTAGAGTAAGTTATATTCTATGTATGTATAATATGTCAAAATACACTCTACTGTCATGTATATCTAAAAAAAATAAAAAGGAGGAAAAAATAGGCCATGATTAAGAAATCAAGTATTTATTCTATTTTTTCCAGTAGGAATTATGTTACTAGGTAACCACATAATAAACTAACAGAAATAGCACTTTATTAAAGTGTTTTAGTTAATAAATGAAAAAAGGACAAAATTGGAATATCTCAATTTTGCAGTCTTTAACAATTAATAGATTTAGTCAATATGAGCACCAATGGCTGCAAACCTCACAAAAAGAGAGAAAACCAGGAAATACATATTTCTTGAGGAAAAACACACTATATGTATGGCTTTGACAAAAGGATCAAACCTAAATTTGATCAAGCCCCTGGATTTCAATATGTAGAAGAAGATGTTATTTTGTACCATGAATATACAGTTAGCCAAATGTAGATTATGGGAAACTCTACTGATCAAACAGCCTAGGTTCTAAGCAGATGGACCATAAGCATAATAAAAGGTGGAGGGGAACCTATAGATTTATAAGACTTTTTTTAAAAAGTTAATGTCAGGGGCTGGGGCTGTAGTTTTCCGGCAGATCGCTTGCCCATCATGTGTGAAGCACTGGGTTCTATCCTTAGCATAATGTAAAAATAAACAAGTAAAATAAAGGCATGATGTCCATCTACAACTACAAAAAAAATTTAAAAATCAAATGTCAAAAAAGGGCAAGAATAAACTATGGTGGCTAGAGACTGCATTTATCAGAGTTAAAAAAAAACAATAGGATATCTATCTACCTATCTATAGATTGATTTATTTCAAGTAACTGATTCATGCAATTGTGAAGACTTGGCAACTCCAAAATCTTCCCTGGAGACTGTGAAGAGTTGTATTTTAAGTCCCAAGGGGGCCTGCTGTCAAAATGCCCTCTTTTTCAGGGAGGTCAATCCTATTAATAAGGCCTTAACTGATTGGATGAGGCCCACTCATTCTGTAGAGTGGAATCTGCTTACTTAGTCTACTGATTTAAATGTTAATCTCATCTAAAAATACCTTGTGGGGGTTGTAGGGGTGTATCTCAGTGGTGCTTAAGGTCCTGGGTTTAATCCCCAGCATGTGTGCGTGTGTGCGCGTGCACGGATGCACACTCATCTGTACACACACAGATCCTTCATAGAAACATCAAGAATAACTGACCAACTATCTGGTACCATAGCCTAGCCAATTTGACATATAAAGTTAATTTTTACAGTATCAAAGTACTCACCTTTGGATGATAAAAATGCAAGAAAAAGTACAAAAAAATGAAACTATAAAAGCTAGAAAAGTAGTTTAATTTAGAAGGAGAAGGAAGTTTATAATTAAGATTGGGGGTAGGGAGAAAGGGCTCGTAAGGGTGATTGGACAAGTTTTATTTCTTGATCTGAGTGTTGGTTGTGAGAGTTTTCACCTAAAAACATACTATATTTAGAATATACAGTATAGATTGTTTTTATGCTATACAGTTGGCCCTCCCTAACTGTGGGTTCCATATCTTGGATTCAACCAACCCTGTATTAAAAATATTTTTTAAAAATTCTCAGAAAATTTTTCTTCTCATCATTCTCTGAACAATACAGTATAATAACTATTTATTATACTGTATAGAGCATTTATATTGTACTAGATATTACAAGTAATTTAGAAATGATTTAAAGTATACAAGAGTATCTGTATAGGTTAGAGGCAAGTGCTATCCTGCTTTGTGTAAGGGATTTGAATATCATCAGATTTTGTTGTTGGCAGCAAGGCATGGAGGAATTGAATCAATTTTCTGTGGATACTGAGGGACATGTATAATGATTAGCTACAGATTTGTTTTGATGTGATATCTTTATATTTATTCTACAATAAAAAGATTTTTAAGCCAGACATGGTGGGGTACACCTGTAATCTGAGCAATTCAAGAGGCTGAAACAGGAGGATTGCAAATTCCAGGCTAGCCTCAGCAACTTAGTGAGAACCTTAGCAATTTAGGGAGATCCTGTGTCAAAATTAAAACTAAAGAGGATTAGGGATATAGCTCAGTGGTAGAGTAACCCTGATTCAATCCCCAGTACCAAAAACAAAAGCAAGATTTTAAAAGTATCATTTTAAAGAGGGCTTAAACAAAGAACAAAGCTACATTAAACATTTTGAGGTTAAAAGGTAATATATAATAATGACCCTGATTTCTTTGTAAAGATCAATATCTAATTAGAAACAGTTTCAAAGAAGTTCTGCCTTCTATCTGAGTAATAGTACTATTGTTTAAATAAAGATACTATATACCTTGGTAGCTAGTTTTAAGAGAAAGTTCTTATATGAATAATTTTCAGCACATTTAAAAACCATTATATTTGAATTAGGTATGTATGTATCATCATGTTAATACCAAGCTGAATGGGGATTTTAAAATATCAACACCTCCTTTTTCCAGGGCAGAATTGCATAGAAATTATCTTCAAAATATATTTAATTTTTTTCTTTCCCTTTCCTGCTTCCCCCATCTCTACGTTTTCCCCATTCATCTCTTCTTCCTTTCTACTGAAAGTACCAAGAAGCTAATAAAGTTTGAGTTTTAGGGGGTCTCTCTCCCAAAAGCCCCTTACAAGTCTCTGATAGGGTCCCTATAAATGTGTTTACTTGGATATGTTTTTGTTAAACTTATAAAATTAAGAGATTTTGACCTCTACTGGTCCAGATTTTGTGTCATTTCCCTTGCCCAAATGTTGCCTCATATCTAGTAGTCCTGAGTGGCTGCAGACATTTTTGGGACTCAACCACAATGAAACTAAGCTGAGAATATAGGAGTTTAGGTTAGCATATTTATTGGTTCATATCCACTTCCATATCTAGATAGGTTGTTGCTCCCTATCCTGGTATAAGAATGGTTTCCATGATTACTTTGTTGATTCCTCCCAAATGGTGACATGAAAAGGTAAGTCCTCAAGTCATATCACTATGTGAAGATGTATTATAACAACAGGTAGTGAAAATAGATGGGTCAGTAGAAGCTTTAGTTCTCACTGGTGAGTAGTCAGAACAAAAGGAATATTCTCAGTAATGCAGAACATGTAATTATGAACATTTCCGGTGTTTTGAGGAGAATTATACAAAAAAGAATTTTTAATAATTCCTGTAGCTATAACCTATGTTTATGGACTGGGGATGTGGCTCAGTGGTAGAACACTACCATGTCCAAGACCCTGGGTTCTGTTCCAGTGCACATGTGCATGGGCGAGCGTGAGTGTGTGCGTGCGCACGCGCGCGCGCGCGCGCGCGCGCGCGCACACACACACACACACACACACACACACACACAAGAGAAAAAAAGAAAATCCTATGTTTATGATATTAATAGCTTTCCAGAAATTGTGATTTGTTGTGATTTCTTTTCTCATTCTAAACAATCACTTTCATACTTAAAAAGGCCAAGGGAGCCATTTCATGGCTATGGTTAGGATCTGGAATGTTCCCTAAAGGCCCAAGCTTAATGGCTTGTTCTCTAGCTCATTTGCTAGATTTGGGAAGTAGTATCACCTTTAAGAGATGGAGCCTAGAGAAAGGAAGTTAGACTACCAGGTGCATTCCCTTGGAGCACATATTGGGACCCTGGACCCATCCTATCTCACTCGTGCTTACTGGCTACCATGAGGCCAACAGCTTCTTTCTCCACAGGCTCCCACCGTGATGCACTGTGCCATCACAGACCCAAAGCAACAGGGCCAAGCGACCATGGACTAAAACCCTTGAAACTGTCAGCCAAAATAAACCTTTCCTCCTTACAAGTTGTATATCTCAGGTGTTTTTTCAGTGACAGGAAGCTGGCTATTCTACCCTATGTAACTGTTTCAGTATATTCCCAATATTTTATTGTCCTGATGGTTATTAATATTTTGTTTTGGGCTACTTTATGAAGAGCAAAGAGGTATTTATATCTAGTATTTTTTTAAGGAACTACAAATGATAATTTGATGTATTTATTTACTGCCACTAGAATTTCCAAGGAGATATTTCTCCTGAAAAAGAGAGGGAGAGACAATGGTCTATAATGTTTCTCTGGCTATAATTTAGCATTAAACAAGGCACTTATTTGAACCTTGCAGGGTGAACAAGGTTTGTGACTAGATTACTTACTTTTCTACATTTAGGTCAAATTGAGACCTTTTGAGTCAAGGTCTTGCTATATTGCAAAATAATCTTCCTGTTTCAGCTAGCTCAGTCTTCTGGGTAGCTGGGACTACAGGTACATGGCCCAGAAAATGTTACTTTAACAAAGAAGAGAAATAGGTCTGATTAAAAACCCAATCAAAATATTCCTCAGGCATATTTTAAATATTATAATTAAGTGTTCATGCTTCTTAGAGTAAAAATTATTGAGTTTTTTTCTAAAGGATAATTTTGATTTCAATCATATCTTCTACCTAAAAGGTACTTTCACATTTTTCAGGGCTGAGTGGAACATTTGAATGTAGTCATTAAGATTGTACTTCTTATGGAGATGAATATATATAGACTTCCTGGAGGTCTAGGTATGAATTAAATAACTTGGCACATGCTGATGCTTCAGGAAAAATTTCCTAAAGGTCTTGTATAAATTGTGTGCAGAGTTCTTTCCATCTAGTTCCTAAAAGAGTCTGGAAACATTATGATCTGGCACTCTAAAAGCTGCCTGAAGTATAACAATGAATTGCTGTTCTGTTACGAAACCATTCTCATCAAGATCAAAAAGCTTATGTGATATTTTCAGAATATTTTCATTATTGGCAGGATTGTACAGAATAGACCTATCACATATTCTCTGAAGTCTGTGGTGCCATCATTACATCAGTCAAAGACAGCAAAATTTGTTTCAAGAACTCTGAAACTGGGAGTTTTAAATAACTTGAAAACTCTTCAATTCTGATCTTCCTTCTACTGTTTTTTTTTTTTTTTAATTTGGTACTGGGCATTGAACCCAGAGGTACTTTACCACTGAGCTATATCCCCAGCCCTTTTTTATTTTTTATTTTGAGATAGGGTCTTGCTAAGTTTCAAAACTTATGACCTCAAACTTATGATCTTCCTGCCTCAGCCTCCTGAATTGCTGTGATTACAGGCAAGTGCCTACACACGTCTGCTTCCTTTCTTTTGAGGCAACTGCAATTGCAGTACATTCATCCAATTGGTTATCATTATTATCCCAATTTATTTTCAATTTCTGGATAACTTTTGTAAATTCCAAAAAAAATCAGCTTCCATGGGTAGTTGAAGTTTACCTGCAGAAACCATCAGTCTACAGTCTTCTCAAGTGTGGTCTGTCAAGGACATCCCAAAGCATTTGCCATGATAATAGGTACTATACTGGCAAAAACAAGAGACTTTTTTTCCCTTCCACGTTTGGGATATAAATATGCATAAACTCAACTTGTATCCTGGTGAAGGATTGACTCAGGGTCAACATACTGGCCTGGAAGCCTGTAAACCTTGGCCAGGTCCAGGTTACTGTGTACTGGTGTTTGGGTACCTGAGCAGCACCAGCTACCTGGAGACACCCGAAGAAAAGGCTCCTAGTTTAAAAGGGACTAGACAAGTGGGGCATGGGGCTCATGCCTATAGTCCTAGCGGCTTGGAAGGCTGAGGCAAGAGGATTGCAAGTTCAAAGCCAGCCTCTGTAACTTAGCAAGGCCCTGAACAACTTAGTAAGACCCTGTATCAAAATAAAATAATAAAAAGAGCTGTGGATGTGGCTCAGTGGTTAAGTCTCCCTGAGTTCAATTCCTGGTACCTTGCCCCCCCACCACACCAGCCAAAGTGACTAGACAAAAGTAATTGGTACACACTCATTTTGGGAAAATCAAGATCTTCCTTCTGGTTGTCACTTGCTCCAGGATTTCATTTCTGGTATTACTCCTGGGATTGGGGTCTTCTTGGGTCACAAGCACCAGCTATGTTGACAGGAGGAGTTTCCCTGACATTGGGACCTGTGAGTTTCAACTTAGAGACCATGGAGGGTAAGGATGCCACAAAAAAGGTGATTGCTTCAAAGATAATAGAGTGTGGCTGTAATGAAGATGGGAAACTCAAATCAGGTGTTAGACTAGGACACAAGAAAAGACCACTGACTCCAATTAAAATCAAATTAAAGCAAGCTTATTATTTCGACCAGCCAGGTAGGCTGCCTCTCCCTCCCAAAATGGCGGGAACAAGACAGCAGCAGCCGCTTTCCTGCAGCCCAGCTTTATAGCCCAGAAAGTTACACAAAGGGGGGTTACAGATAACAGAACTCTGACGAGCATCACATAAATGGTAGTTTACATTTTTTTGCTGGCCCCAACATCAGAATTTATGAGGATCCTTAGAGCCTCAGAAGGGTCCTTGTCTGGCCAGGGAAGGCCAAGATTTGTGAGGCTAACTAAGGTTTCAGAGAGGGCTGCTATCTGGTCAGAGAACCAGGCATGGGTGAGTTCAAGGCACGGGCAGGCATTCCAAGCAGGTTCAGAATTTGCAGTAATTTATGGTAAAGCCGAAATTATCTTTTCATGGCTTTGTGGCGAGATGCCCAATTTTAAGAAAAGATCAAGTTGGGTCTATCACAGGTCCCTTTTCCCTTTTTACTTTAATCATGAACCCAGTGAAAAAGAACATGACCAGAAACAAGAATTTGAGGACTGGTTTCATCAGTTTTCTTCTTCAATTCTTGGTGGATTTGACCAGTTGAACAGGATGGCCAAGCCACTGACCAGAGGAAGTTGAAGAGAAAAGTGGTACAGGACACTTGCACTGGCACCAGTACAGTCCCCATGAGGATGATGGAAGTCCAGCACCACATGTTAATGCACATCTCCTGCATGAAGCAGGGTTTGTTCCACTGAAAGATATGAGGACTTATTCATTTCCTGGGCAACACTCATCTCCCATACTTCCATCTGAGAGTCCATAAACCTCCAAGCTACAGACAGACTTCTAAGTAAACTAGGGATTTGGACTAGTAAATCCCTTATTAAACTGGATATGAGAGTGTGTTCTTGCAGAGACCCCTTCTTCACATTCAAATGTTCTTCTTGTTCGCATGTAACCAGAACTCTTAGAGGAAACTGTGGATTAAGAAGAAATTATGTGTAACCTTTAAAATCAGAAAAAATCAAAGATGATAAATGTAACAGGAGAATTAATGATGTGCATTTTTTTTTTTTAATTGTGAGACAAGGTCTCTGAGTTGCCCAGCCTGGCTTTAAACTTAAAATATTCTTGCTTCATGACAACCATTTTGTATTTTTGCAAATATCCTGCTTTTGACATATATGCTTCAATTGTTTTCACATAATAATTTCTGACATTTATGTATAAATTATATACCTATTAAAGATATATATTTACTGGAATAAATGTTAATTACAACTTTTTCCCTTTTTGAATAAATATTAATTACAACATTTTTCCTTTTTTTTTTTTAATTTAAAGCAGTGCTGGGGATTAACTCTGGGCTTTGGATATCCTAGGCAAGCTTTTTGTCACTGAGCTATGTCCTCTATCCTAATTACAATTCCCTACCTTGCAATGTTTTTATCAGGTACCATTGTAATATATAAACAACTGAAGCTGAGTGTGATGGTGCAAGCCTGTAATCCCAGAAATTCTGGAGGCTGAGACAGGATGTAGGTTCAAAGCCAGTGTCAGCAATTTAGCAAGACCCTGATTCAAATTTAAAAGAAAAAAAAAACCAATAATAATAAAATAGGCTAGAATGTGGCTCAGTGGTTAAGGTCCCCTGGGTTCAATCCCCTGTACCAAAATAATTAGATAGATAGATAGATAGATAGATAAGTAAATAAATAAATAAGGAAGAGGAGGAAGAAGCAGCAGAAGAATTGAGTTTTTAAGCCAGGTTTGGTGGCACACATCTGTAATCCCAGCTGCTTGAGAGGCTGAAGCAAGAAGATTGTAAGTTTAAAGCCAGCTGAAAACTCAGAGACCTTGTCTCACAATTAAAAAAAAAAATGAAAAAAGGCTGGGGATATAGCTCAGTAGTGGAGCATTTGCTTAGTATGTATGAGGCCCTGGGTTTAATGGCTCAATCCTCTGCATGAAACAACAACAACAAAAGCTTTTATGGTTAATACAAGTTGCTATGGTACAATAAGAATTCTTAGGGATAGTCTACCTTTTTCTGTCACTGTCAGAACTATGCTTATGAGGGAAATATTCCTTTCACCAATTTAGGGCTTATTTGGGAACATAGTATAGTCTTTAAGGTGCCATGATTTGGCAATGTTACCAGTTGTCTCCTGCATCAAAAGACAACAACCCAAGAGAATGAGTAGCACTCCCACGAGTAGATATTGGTCTCTATTCTGTAACGCTTCTCACTCTTATCTGCAATGTTCATTTCTACTCTTTAAGCTCTAGTTAATTTAATTGCATTGTGTGTAAACATCTTAGAGGAAAGTTCCATGTTATCTTGTCATCTTTCTCTTATGGTATTCCCACAGTGCCAGAATTGTATCTGATATAATACCCTCCTTCTTTTCTGCAGTTCCAGTTACCCATGGTCAACCACAGTTTGAAAATATTAAATGAAAAATTTCAGAAACAATTCATAAATTTTAAGTTGTGTAGCAGTGTGAATAGTGTCATGAAACCTTGCACTGTTCAACTTCATCCCACCAGGGATGTGAATCATCCCTTTGTGTGGCACATCCAGGCTGACAACCCTTCTACCCACCAGTCACTTAGTAGCCTTCTTGATTATCAGTCAGCTGTCCTGAAATGGCAATGTTCAAGTAAACTTTCTTTTACTTGATAGCACTACATTTTACTTAGTAATGGCCCCATAGTGCAAGATTAGTGACGATGGAAATTTGGATACGCCAAAGAGAAACCATAAAATGCTTTCTTTAAGTGAAAAGTGAAAGTTCTTGACTTAAGGGAAAGAAAAAAATATGCTGAATTTGCTATGATCTATAATAAGAGTGAATCTTCTGTGAAAATGGAAAGAATGAAAAAGAAATTAATGCTAATTTTGCAGCCACACCTCAAACTGAAAAAGTTATAGGAATAATATATGGTAAGGGCTTAATTAAGAGGGAAAAAACATAATTCTATAGGGATTGTTCTTGTCCCAACTTTCAGGCCTTCACTGAGGGGGTCTTAAAATGTGTCTCTATGGATAAGGGGGAATTATTGTGTCTATCCATCAAGCAAATATTTGAGTGCTTGCAGTGTACTAGGCCTTTATTATAGACTCTGAGTATCTATCAGTTGAAAACAAATCCCTGCCCTGTCAAGCACAGATTCTAAAGCACATAAAAAGCACAGTACTCATTTCTTGTAGCAGTGAATGGAGCAAAAGGACATTTTGATACCTTTTCTAAATCTCTCACCTTTAATCTGAGAAGTACGTTTTACAATATGATTTACTCTTTCAAATATCAATAGTACTTATGGCCAATTTTCAGAATGCAATCATATTATTTACCGACACACTCATAGAATTACTATAAATCCCAAAGATTTGATAATAGAATTTTTAATGACTAAAAAATAGTAAAAAGAACTTTTGAACAATAAAATTAAAATTCATACCATTGCAGATTTTCCTTTTAATATGGCACAGCTAAACTTTAATATTTGTAAAGGCACCATATGTTAACAGGGTAAAGAAAGCATGGAATTCAAACTGAGCCATTTTTCCCAACATCCTTTTTGTACATATATATACAATTTAAGGCAGACACTTTTCTGTGCAAAATATGATGGATGGAAATAAACATTATAATACTCGTTCACACATTCTCAATTTTTTTCAATACCATTTATCAGAATATTTATTTATGATAAAGCATATTAAAACAGGGTTTTCCCCTAATAAAACATAATGAAGTTGAAAACAAATTTTTAAAAATATTTAGATTTCATTACAGATCCCTCATAGAAGATAAAGTCAGTCTTTTTTTCTTGTTTCTTCTTTTAGAAATGTCCATATCAGTTTGTTCACTATATCAGGTTGGTCTTGCTGAAGCCAATGACTGGCTTCTGACAAAATAGTTAATCTGAAATAGTTTTTAACATAAATTTTTGTGACTTCAGCCATCTCAACCTCCATAAATGCATCTTTCTCTCCCCACAGTAGGAGTGTCGGAGTGGTCACCATGTGATGTTTGAGAGGCAGGCAGCTATAAAAACAAAACGTGGGCTTTGAGATTCACTGCAAAAGTTAAAATAATATTTTCCTATAACATGTTCCATTAGACTATGTATTCTCAAAGTGGGCAATATTGCTCCCAAAGGGGCAAAAACTGGTTCTTAAAGGGAACTTACTTTTTACATATAAAGGATGGATATACATGCGATACATGAACAGATATTAAAATTTCATGGTGTGGCAGGTGATTAAGGAAAATATGTCTAAAAAGGCTCCTTAGGGAAGTGATAAAGAAAAAAATAGTTAAGAAACACTGCATTAGGCAATCAACCTGCACAATAAAATATTTAAAAGGTTATTTAAGAAAGGGTCCAATAAAATCTTAAATTGGATGAGGCTAGCAAAATTTAAAAATGAAGGCTGTAAATTAAATATGAAATTCATCACTTTGAGAAAAAATTCCTTTATAAAAATAACCAGAAATTCAGAATAATGGAATAAAAGATAGCTTTAAGCTATGTTACTATTTAAATATATTTTCAATTGCTCTTAGATAATCAGATGCATTTTATTGAAAACTGGAGCTGAAAAATCAGAAAATATGTGTAGACTGAGCTTTAATATTGCATTATACTAGATTTATTTTGCAAGAAGAGTCTTTTTAAAACAAAGTTCTTATTGTGTATTTTCTTAAATTCAGAAAAGTATAAAGAATAAAAATGAAATCACATATAATTCCATCATCAAAAGATAATCTTTTAGTCACTTTTTATGCATACAGTTGAAACCTTACTACAAATACAATGCAACAAATATGCATGATTTATACACAGTATTCATATGCAACTTTCACATTAAATCATATCTTAAATTTTTTCATTTAATAACTTTAAAAAAAGAATTGCTAAAGATATTATTTTATGGTATAATAACTCATATAAAATAATAATGGTATAATAATCCATAACATGGCACAATAACCAAAAAGTAATTTGACTAATCTCACATCCATTGTGATATTTACCCTTATTTTAAGTAATGCTATTTGCCAAAATCTGTTGGCATTTTAGATAATTTGCTTGGACCAGTGGAATTTCTGAGCTATAGGGTATAAATATTTTAAAGCTTCTGTCACTTTCTGTAATACATGTTTTTAGAAAGGTGGATGGTATTTATTAGATTCCTATCGAATAAGAGTGAGAATGAGTATCTAACTAGATGCTCTCTAGCACTGAATCACATATTTGTTACTTAATCAAAAAACTTGACCTGTGGCCACTTGGGGTTGATAGAATGCTGTTGGAATGTTGGAATACCATACATGCCTACAAAGAACTTGATTTTTTTATTCCCATGCAAATGACCATCATTTGCTTATACAAATACACCTAAAAGTTAAATTCTTTATGAATGAGTAAATTGATAGACAAAATTATTCTTTAAATTCAACAGCACAGAATATTTAAAATGAAAATATTTTAGGGGCTGGGGTTGTGGCTCAGCGGTAGAGTGATTGCCTAGCACATGCACGGCCCTGGGTTCGATCTATAGCACCATAAAAATTGTGGTATATGTGTGTATTAAGAATTGTAATGCAAAAAAAAAAGCAAAGTACATGTATAAAGGCATAAATTGGCTTGAAATACTTTATATACAGAGATATGAAAAATTGTGTCCTATATGTGTAATAAGAATGGTAATGCTTTCCACTGTTGTCCTGTATTTAAAAAAATCAGGGGCTGGGGATGTGTCTCAAGCGGTAGCGCGCTGGCCTGGTATGCGTGCGACCTGGGTTCGATCCTCAGCACCACATACCAACAAAGATGTTATGTCCGCCGAGAACTGAAAAATAAATATTAAAAATTCTCTCTCTCCTCTCTCACTCTCTCTTTAAAAAAAAAATCAATAAAAGATTAAAAATAAATAAATAAATAAAATTTTCAAAAAGTATTGTGTCAAACTACAACTAAAAATAAATATTTTTTAAAGGAAAATATTTTAAACAATTATTTACATACCTTAACAATATTTATGTATTTCATAATTGAATCATTAAGGTAAGGGGAGTTTTAAAAGACTAGTAGTCAGAAATACAAATTCTTCACCAGATCAAATTGGAGATTAAAAAAAAAAGGAGGCATTTTCAGAAAATTAAAAGAAAAGCATATTCTCTGGTTCTGAGGTTGCAAACTGCTAAATTTCATATGAAATATAAATTATATATAAAATAAAATAAAACTGTAAATGTTTTAAGAGTAGGTTTTTGGATGTTAAACTGCGTAACTTATTGGGAAAATGTGACAAAATATTTGTAATTAAAAATGATTAATCTGGGGCTGGAATTGCGGCTCAGAGGTAGGGTGCTCACCTAGCATGCGTGAGGCACTGGGTTCGATCCTCAGCACCACATAAATGTAAAATAAAGACATTGTGTCCACCTATAACTAAAAAATAAATATTAAAAAAATGATTAATCTTAGTATGTACAATTTAGGAATTCCAATAAATTGTAACAAGTCTTAACAATGGTTGTTCTATATTAGTAATCATTTAGCTTATCAAAATGTACTTTAACCTTCCTATTTTAAATTAGTCTGAATTTAGCATGTTACTCCTCCCAACTCAATTATTAGCTGATTCACAAGTATTGAGGCAGTAATTTCCAGAGTGTTACACATTTCATCATTACATTTTTCTGTGGAAATATTTCTTTACTTTGATTAAGAAGTAATATGGAAAATAATAACACTCTCATGCCCAACACTCAGGTTAAGAAATAAAGCACTGCAGATGATATTGTTTCTTTCTGCCTAGCTTTTCTTGATACCATTTCTTTTCCTTCCCTCACTTTAAGGCAGTGTTTCTCAAAATGTGGTCCTCTAATAAATAGCATCTACATCATTTGGGAATTTTTTATGCCAATTTTTTATGCCAATTCCTGGGCCCCATCCCAGACCTACTGAATCAAAAACTGGGGTTGGGGGTCCCGTTTCTTTGAACATGCCCTCCAAGTGATTCTGATACACACTGGAGTTTAAGAATGTACTGACTATGCTGAAATTCAGTTCTGACCATCCCCATGAATGTTTTTAAACTCTTACATGTGTTAGAATTCTTCTTCCCCATTCCTTCAGTTTCCATAAGGAGAAATTTTCCTTAAGGACTCCTGGATCTTGTTTCACTCCTGGCTAATAAGTGACAGCTGTTTATTCAGGGTTCTGAATTGAGTGCATATGTCAAATAATATGTCCTAAAGATAAGAGATTTAGTTTCTCCTTTCCTTTCTCTGGGATTAGTGGGAGCCAGTAACCTAGGGGACAGGAGAGGGCAAGTTTGGTCTGCAAACTTTCCCACAGTTAAACTGTTCTGGTTAGCAGTATAGAGTTAGCAAGACTGTTCTAATTCTCATTCTCATATTAAGACACAGAATTCAATCTGCCCTTTATCAATAATTAAGATGATATTTTAGTTTTCATCTGCTGACTCTTTGATTTCTTAATTGGTTCAGAAATTGGGCAGGAAAAAAGAAATGCTATTGATCATAGCTGCCCCCCCATACCTTTTCACGGTATATACCTTTCTATAAAAATATATTGAAGCACTTGACATGTTTTTAAACTTTATATAAGTTTATATAAAATTTATACTATACATCTTTCTACAACTGGCTTTTGTGCCTTAACATTATATTTGTAAAATTTATCCATTCATGGGTTGAGATGTAGCTCAGTGGTAGAGCACTTGCCTTAGTATGTGCAAGGGCCTTGGTTCAAACTTCAGTACCAGGAAAAAAAAAAGAAAGGAGGGTGTTGAGGGCCGAAACCAAGTCAAGATGGTGCCTGGCAGTTTGCCAGGAGGAGAAATTTGTGAGGCAATGCCACTGAGCCATTAAGATGATGAGGATTCCTTATTGGATGACTACTGTATCTAGATGATGCTAATTGAGACAAGCTGTGTGTAATCAGTGAGGTATATATACTTCTGCTGTACCGCAATAAAGCGGCTCCTGCTACTTTGGGTGCCCGCTACTTTAAGTTCCCGCTCAGTTCCCGCTAAGTTTCCCTGCAATAAAGCAGTTCCGCTTCAACCTTCAAGTTGCTTGTCACCTCCGGGTTATTTTGCCCAGCCCGACTGCGTCAGGAGGGAAGTGGAGAGAGAGATCTGTTGATGATGCATATAATTCTACTTCATTCATTTTACTCCTGTATAGAATTTCACCACATGACTAAAAATTTCCAGTTATTTCAATAATTCAATACAAAATACTTATTCTTATAAATGTCCATTTGTGTACATGAGCAAGAGTTTCCTTATACTATATACAAGGAGGTTTGCAGGTTCAAAGTCAGCTTCATTAACTTAGTGAGAACCTCAGCAAACTAGCAAGACCCTGCCTCAAAATAAAAAAAGGGCTGGGGATATGGCTCAGTGGTTGATCACCCCAAGGTTCAATACCTGATTTAAAAAAAAAAAAAAAAGCTTCCTCATAGGATATGCACATTCTTACCTCAAAGGGTATGCACATTCTCAACTTTACTTGATACTGCCACTTTGATTTCTGAACTATGTCTTCCAAAAGAGACATATAATAATCTTTGGGGGCTGGGGATGTAGTTCCAAGGTAGATCATTTGCCTAGCACATACTAGGTTAGATCCCTAGCACTGTAAAGGAAAAGACCCTCTCAGTTTCACATCACTGCCAACACTTGTTCTCAACAAGTGTTTAAATCTTTTATTTGCCTGATGTGTTAGACTGCTCTGCAAAACTTTCTTTTCTCTATAGTGATAGAAAATTCAATTTTCAGCTGGACAAAGAACTACTTAAGAATAAGGACTAAATATGTTTTCCAGGCTTCCTGCAGCTAGGTGAGGTATGTGGGTTGTGAAAAATAATGTGTGCAACTTTGAGGTTGTGTCCAGCACGCCTTCCCTTCCTTCTTTCCTACTTTCCACCAACTGAAATGTAGATGGAAATGTAGCCATCTTGGACCACAAAGACAAGGGCACCACCCTCTGGATGACAGAATAACAAACCAAGCCTTGTATTTGTGGGAGACATAAATTTCTATCTTATCTATGTCACTATTATGTTATGTCTCTATTACAAACAGTAAAATCTATGCTCTATATGTGACTACCTAGATGAGCATCTTTCATGTGTTTATTTACCATTAGATTCCTCTTCTGTGAATTACCTTTTCACATCCTTCACTTATTTTTTTCAATTCATCTACTCTTTTCTTATTGATTTGGAGGTGTTCTTCATAAACTCTGGATATTATTAATTCATGATTGTGCGTTGCAAATGACTTCTCCCCATCTGAGGTTGCCTCATCATTTTATATTTTTTATGTATTGATCTTTTTAATTGCAATGTGGTCAAACTTATCAATCTCCTTTATAATTTAAGCTGTTGTGTCTTATTTAAGAAATCCTTTCCCATGAGGTCTGGAAAGTTTTATCTTCTAGATATTTGAATGTTTTGTTTATCATATTTGGGTTTTTGAATATCACAAAAGCTTATTTCTTGTTTGGTAAAACAGGCCAAATTTAATTTTATTCTATATGCATATCTAAATGCTTTAATAAAAATTATTGAGGGCTGGGGATGTGGCTCAAACGGTAGCACACTTGACTGGCATGCGTGCGGCCCGGGTTTGATCCTCAGCACCACATACAAACAAAGATGTTGTGTCTGCCGAAAACTAAAAAATAAATATTAAAACTCTCTCTCTCTCTCTCTCTCTCTCTCTCTTTCTCTTAAAAAAATTACTAAATCTTTTCACTACAGGTTCAAAATGCTAGGTTTGTCATACTAAGTTTCTATATATTCTGTTGGGGCTTTCTTCTTTGTTTCATGAGTCAGTTTGTCCATCCCAAAGAAAACATTATATTCTGTTTATTTTATAGCCTTACTATTGGTCTTATCAACTAATAGGGATAGTTACCCATTATTTTATTTTAAATGATCTTATGTTCTCCCATATAATAATAGAATCAGATTGTTAAGTTCCATTAAAAACTTGCATGCTCTTGACAGAAGTTGCATTGAATTTACAGATTAATTTGGGGAGAAATCAATAATTTTATGATATTGATTTTTTCCACTCATAAACATGAAAGACCAGAGTTGATTAAGTCTTTATCAAATGTGACATTAATAAAATATTCCTCTATTGACTGGTAAATAGCTGCTGCTCCAATTCTGTAGTCTTTATAGTCTTCTAGTAATTTTGATAGTCCATAAAGACCATCTTTCGTTAGATTTATTCCTATATACCTCATAATTTTTGTTGCTTTCTTATGGACATCTACTTAGAAAGTATGTTTTTTAAACTATTTTTGGTTTATAAGATTATAATTTTGTGCATTGAACTCATGTCAACTTTGATGAATGATTTTTAATTTTATTATTTTTCTGTAGATTCTCTTGCTTCTCTAGACATATAAACACGTTATCTATGAATTTTCATGGTTATGTTTCTTCCTTTTCCAAGTTTTTTCTTATGTGTTTGCTAAGACTTCTGAAAGAGTGGTAAATAGAAGCAGTTGCAGCAGCCAATTTTGTCTATTCTTTATTTGGAAAATTTTTTTAAATTTCTTTTTTCTTTCTTTGGTACCAGGGATTGAACCAGGGGCACTTAACCACTGAGCCACATCCCCAGCCCTTGTTATTTTATTTTTATGTTTTTTGAGAAAGGGTCTTGCTAAGTTACTTAGGACTTTGCTCAGTTGCTGAGACTGGCTTTAACTTGTGATTCTCCTGCCTTAGCATCTGAAGTCACTGGAATTACAGGCATACACCATCATGCTGTTCTTTGTTTTTATTTATTTGTTATGGGGATTGAGCCCAGGAGTGCTTTACCACTAAGCTATATCCCCAAAACCTTTTTATTTTTAATTTTGATAGGGCCTTGTAAATTGCTGAGACTGGCCTCAAATTTGTGACCCTTCTGCCTCAGCTTCCAGAGTCACTGGGATTACAGGCATGTGCCACTGTGCCTAACTTTTTCCTTTACTGTTAAAGGGAATGTTTTCAGTGTTTCATTATAAAATGTTTGCTGTAGAATTCTGGTAGATAGAAGTTCCCTTCTTCATTGTTGTTATGAAACCATAATATGACTAACAGAAAGACAATGGAACATAGAGAACAAGAAAAAGGAAACTTAAAAAAGATGGTTTCATAAAGCAGGAGATAACATATTATTATCTCAGATAACTCTGTATAAATACATTATTTATGAATTATCATTATTTTTTCAGGTCTTCTCAGACCCTCCCAAGTTTCCGATAAAAATACAACTGTGGATGGTACATAAAGCAAAGGAATTGCATCATCTTGGCCCTAATTCCTAGAGAATCTTTTCATGTGACCTACAGTTCTCTAGGTACAAATAACTGGTGCAAAACATTCTTAATGTCTTATTTATTTGAATGTCAATTATCAAGAATACAAGCAACAATAAGTGTTGGTGAGGATGCAGGGAAAAGAGTCCACTCATACATTGCTAGTGGCACTGTAAATTGGTGCAACTACTCTGGAAAGCAGTATGGAGATTCCTTAGAAAACGTGGAATGAAACCACCATTTGACCCAGTTATCCCACTCCTTGGTCTATACCCAAAAGTCTTAAAATCACAATACTATAGTGATGCAGCCACATCAATATCTATAGCGGATCAATTCACAATAGCTAAACTGTGGAACTAGATGCCTTTTAATAGATGAATGGACAAAGAAATTATGGTATATATACACAATGGAATATTATTCAGCATTAAAAGAGAATAAAATTATAGCATTTGCAGGTAAATGGATGGAGTTGGAGAATATTATGCTAAGTGAAGTAAGCCAATCCCCCAAAACCAAAGGTCAAATGTTCTCTCTGGTAAGTGGATGCTGATCCATAATGGGGGGAGGGAGCATGAAAAGAATGAAGGAACTTTGGTATTGGGCAAAGGGGAAGTGTGTCGGGGAAGGGGCATGGGGGTAGGAAAAGATGGTGGAATGAGAAGGACATCATTACCCTAGGTACATGTATGATTGCACAAATGATGCGACTCTATATCATGGACAACCAGAGAAATGTCTTATTTATTTATTTATCTTGGACAATCAACTAAAGCAAAAGTCAATTTCCTAGAAATATCCCTTTGGGAGAATTAGTCTTACCTAAGGTCCAGTCCTAATCCTCTTTTTCTAGATTACTAAGAATTATTGCATGGATGTGTGTCAAATTTTATTAAATGCTTTTTCTTAATTTATTTAGGTGATCATATTACTTTCTCTAATCTTTTAATGTGATGAACTAAATTAATGGATTTTTAAATATTGGATCATTCTTTTTTAATTTTTTAATGCATACTGGATTCAGTTTGATAATTTTATTTTATTCTTATTTTTTAAAATATTTCTTAGTTGTCAATGGATCTTTTATTTATATGTGATGCTGAAGATCAAACCCAGGGCCTCACACATGCCAGGAAAGTGCTCTACCACTGAGCTACAACTCTAGCCCCTGATAATTTCATTTTGAGATGGGGGTCTTATTATGTTGCCCAACTGGTCTCAAACTCTTTGGTTCAAATGCTTCTCCTGTCTTAGCCTCCTAAACAGCTAGGCCTGCAGGTTTCTGCTGTGCAAGCCTGGTCTTTCAGTTTGATAATATTCTATTTTAAATTTGTGTATCTATGTTTAACTTAAATTGACTGTAATCTTCCTGTCTTATCTAATGATTCTTGTTATTTTGTTTTGGTATGAAAATTATATTGGTGGCATAATATGAGTTGAAACAAGTCTTCTTTTCACAATGTCTAACAGAGTATGTTTAAATTGGGATTTTCCATTATGGAAGTTCCTCAAAGACTAGGCATGGAACCACCATATGACCCAGCTAAAGAATTAAAGTCATCATACTACAGTGATACATGCAACACAATTCACATAATTTCATTTGTCTTTATGGCCAAATAAAACTCTATTGTGTATATATACCACATTTTCTTTATCTATTCATTCACTGATGAACATCTAGGCTGATTCCATAGTTGGTTTATTGTGAATTATGGATTATTATATGTCATAAACTTTATTTTTAATAAAGTACTTGAATTTTCTTATCCTATAGCTCAGAGTGGGTCAATTGTGCTTTCAGAAGGTCTGATGTGTCCTTTACCCAACTACAGCATTCTTATTTAAAACTTTGTCTTTGCTTTTAAAATACTGTGAGGTCTGCTGTTCACAGATTCATTTTCTCTCTCTCTCTCTCTCTCTCTCTCTCTCTCTCTCTCCCTCACCCCTAATTAACGGGATTCTGTTGCTCCCTCTTGGGAATGCTGGTTCTCCTAATGAAGTTCTCTTACTTCAGAAAGATGAGAATATTTTCCCTTATAGTTACTTAAAACATACTGCTCTGTATCTCTAAGTTACTGCTGATTAAGGAATAAAATGAGAACATTAAAAAAAAACTATCATACCTATCTTCCATCCAAAATTGAGATTTGCATGAAAATGTGTTATTTCATGTGCTCTTTACAAATGTTTATATGTGTATAAGTTTGTCATTGTGCAATAAAAGGCTTGAATTTACTTTTCCCTTAATTCATATAATCTCATTACTCCCCCTGGATTTCAGTCAAAGAATTTAAGAGATTTTGTTTTATTTAATAAAACAAACACCTGCTATAACTTTCTAAAATCTTCTTTCAACCACTTTAAATACTTATTCTTTGCAACAGATAAACACCGCACAGTTGGAATTAATAAAAAAACCCAATCTAATATTTTCTACTAACTAGAAAGATTAATACATTAATATTGATTGTGCTGACATACTGAAATTGTTTTGTTATATTTTGTGCTTGTTATTGACTTCTTTATTTCTTATCCTTTTTGCCCTCTTCTGATAGTTTTCTTATTCCTTTTTACTAATTTAAAAATACCTATTATAGGGCTGGGGCTGGGACTCAGTGGTAGACTGCTTGCCTGCATGCATGAGGCACTGGATTCCATCCTCAGCACCACAAAAAAATAAAATAAAATAAAGGTATTGTGTCCACCTACAACTAAAAAAAATACATACTAAAAAAACTTAATACATTCTATTTCTTTAATTTTTCCAGAAAAAAATATTAGTGTATGTATGAGTGTGTGCATGCACACACACATACACCAAAAGTTCTTAGTATATTATATATATATATTTTCTTAGATCTTAGCATCCATGTAAAATACAACCTGGTTTTTTTGTTGTTGTTCAAAACAATGAAAGCTCCCTTTATTAAAAGACTTGTCAGAGGCTTGAATATGCTTATATACATTAGGATTTCTTTTTAAAAAAATTTATTCTAATTTGTTATACATGATGGCAGAATGAAATTTATTTCATATTACACATACAGAGCACAACTTTTCAAGACACTGATTGTACACAAAATATTATCACACCACTCGTGTCTTCATACATGTACTTAGGATAATGATGTCTAACTCATTCCACCATCATTCCTCCCTCCTTGCCCCCTCCCTTTCCCTCCATCCCCTTGCCCCTATCTAAAGTTCCTCCATTTCTCCCATGCTCCTCCCCCAATAGCCATTATGTGTCTGCATCCTCATATCAAAGAAAACATTTGGCCTTTGGTTTTTTGGGATTGGCTTGCTTCACTTAACATTATATTATCCAACTTCATCCATTAACCTGCCAATGCCATGATTTTAATCTCTTTTAATGCTAAGCAATATTCCATTGTGCATATATGCCAAAGTTTCCCTACTGAAAGTTTCATCTACTAAAGGGCATCTAGATTGTTTTCAGACTTTAGCTATTATGAATTGTACTGCTATAAACATTGATATGGCTGTGCCCCTGTAGTATGCTGTTTTTAAGTCCTTTGGGTATAAACCGAGGAGTGGGATAGTTGGGTCAAGTGGTGGTTCTATTCCCAGTTTTCCAAGGAATCTTTACACTGCTTTCCAGATTGGCTACACCAATTTGCATTCCCACTAGCAATTGGCCCATTTATTGATTGGGTTATTTGTTTTTTGGGTGTTAAGATTTTTGAGTGCTTTATATATCCTAGAGATTGGTGCTCTATCTGATGTGCTTGTGGTAAAGATTTGCTCCCATTCTGTAGGCTATATTCACCTCACTGATTGTTTCTTTTGCTGAGAAGAAGCTTTTTAGTTTGAATCCATCCCATTTATTGATTCTTGGTTTTAATTCTTGTGCTACAGGAGATTTATTAAGAAAGTTGATCTTATCTGACATGATGGAGATTTGGGCCTACTTAGATTAGGTCTTTGGTTTAATTCCTAGGTCCTTGATCTACTTTGAGCTGAGTTTTGTGCATGGTGAGAGATAGAGATTAAATTTCATTTTGTTACATGTGGATTTCCAGTTTTCCCAGCACCGTTTGTTGAAGAGACTATCTTTTCTCCAATGTACATTTTTGGCACTTTTGTCTAATACAAGATAACTGAATGTTAAGGTCTGTAAAGAAGTCAAAATAACACCTGGTATTTTGCCAGAGAAATGTTAGAGTTCGTAAACAAGTCTGAATGGTGCCTGGCAAAATGTCAGAGGGAGTGGTTTGTGAAGTAACAAAAGTGAGCCATTAAGTGTGGAGATTCCTTATTGGTTGACTGATGTATCTAGTTTATGCTAATTAAGATAAGCTGTGTGGAATGTATAAATACCTCTGTTGTCCTACAATAAACGGCTCCCACTCCTGCTGTATCAATGTACACAAGTTATTCATCACCCCCTGGTTATTTTGCTGCAGCCGGACTGCGGCAACTGAAGTTATGTGGGTTAGACTCTGTGTCCTCTATTCTGTACCACTAGTCTACATGTCTATTTTGGTACCAATACTATGCTGTTTTAGTAACTATTTCTCTGTAGTATAGATTTAGGTCTGGAGTAGTAATGCCACCTGCTTCATTCTTCTTACTAAGGATTGCTTTGGCTATTCTGAGTATTTTTTCCAGATGAATTTCATGATTGCTTTCTTATTTCTATAAGGGATGCCATTGGGATTTTGATTGGGAATGCATTGAATATAGTCCTTTTGGTAATATGGTCATTTTGACAATATTAATTCTGCCTATCTAAGAACAAGGTAGATCTTTCCATCTTCTAAGGTCTTCTTTAATTTCTTTCTTTAGCATGTTGTAGTTTTCATTGTAGATATCTTTCACCTCTTTCACTAAATTTATTCCCAAGTATTTTATTTATTTATTTATTTTTGAGACTATTGTAAATGGGGTGGTTTTCCTAGTTTCACTTTCAGCGGATTTGTCACTGATGTACAGAAATGCCTTTTATTTATGGGTGTTGATTTTATATCCAGCTACTTTGCTGAATTCATTTATTAGTTTTAGGAGATTTTTCTTTCTTTATTTTATTTATTTATTTATTTTTATTGATTGTTCAAAACATTACAGAGCTCATGATATATCATCTTTCATACATTTGACTCAATTGGGTTTTGAACTCCCATTTTTACCCCAAATACAGATTGCAGAATCACATCTGTTACATACTCACATTTTTACATAATGGCATATTAGTGACTGTTGTATTCTGCTACCTTTCCTATCCCCTACTATCATCCTTCCCCTCCCTCCCCTCCCATCTTCCCGCTCTACCTCCTCTGCTGTTGTTCAATTTTCTCCCTTTTTTCCCCTCCCCCTTGCCCCTCATAACCTCTTATAATTTTGTGTATCATTGAAGGTCTCCTACCATTTCCATATGCTTTCCCTTCTCTCTCCCTTTCTCTCCCCCCATTAGTCTTTGTTTACTGTTAGTCTTTTCCTCATGCTCTTCTTTCCTGTTCTGTTCTTAGTGGCTCTCTTTATATCAAAGAAGACATTTGGCATTTGTTTTTTAGGGCTTGGCTAGCTTCACTTAGCATAATCTGCTCTAATGCCATCCATTTCCCTGCAAATTCTATGATTTTGTCATTTCTTAGTGCTGCATAATACTCCATTATGTATAGATGCCAAACTTTTTTTATCCATTCATCTATTGAAGGGCATCTAGGTTGGTTCCACAGTCCAGCTATTGTGAATTGTGCTGCTATAATCATTGATGTGGCCATATCCCTATAGTGTGCTCTTTTAAGGTCCTCAGGGAATAGTCCGAGAAGGGTGATAGCTGGGTCAAATGGTGGATCCATTCCCAGCTTTCCCAGGAATCTCCATACTGCTTTCCAAATTGGCCTCACCATTTTGCAGTCCCACCAGCAACGTACAAGTGTACCCTTTTCCCCACATCCTCGCCAACACTTATTGTTGTTTGACTTCATAATGGCTGCCAATCTTACTGGAGTGAGATGGTATCTTAGGGTGGTTTTGATTTGCATTTCTCTGATTGCTAGAGATGGTGGGCATTTTTTCATGTACTTGTTGATTGATTGTATGTTCTAGGAGATTTTTCTGGTAGAATGTTTTGAGTCTTCTAGGTATAGAATCATAGTGTCTGCAAATAGTGATAATTTGAGTTCTTCTTTTCCTATCTGTATCCCTTTAATTTCTTTTGTCTGTCTGATTGCTTTGGCTAGAGTTTACAACCTGTTTTATATATATATATATATTTAATAGCTTTGTCTCTCCAAGCCACATGCTGAGTAAATTTTTCAGCTCTAACTTCCAACTTGTAATTCTCTTTACCTTATGTGATTGGCTATTTAATTCACTTATGGACTTTAAGATTTCAATAACCATAATTTCATTTTCTAGAAGCTATTTCAGGTTTCCCCCCCCAACTACTTCTAGTCTGCTTTGATCTTATTCTGTTTCTCTCTCTCTCTCTCTCTCTCTCTCTCTCTCTCTCTCTCTCTCTCTCTCTCTTCTCTCTTTCTCTTATTAGTACTGGGGACTGAACCCAGGGGTTGCTCTATACTGAGTATATTCCCAGTCCTTATATTTGTTATTTTGAGATAGGGTCTCATTGCTGAGGCTGGACTCCAACTTGTGATCCTCCTGCCTCAGTCTCATGAGTACCCAGAATTAAAGGTGGGTGCCACTATGCCTGATTTTCCTTGTTTATTTTTAAAAATTTTTTTAGATGTTGATAAACCTTAATTTTATTTATTTATTTATATGCAGTGTTGAGAATTGAACCCAGTGCCTCACACATACTAGGCAAGTTTTCTATCACTGAGACACAACCCCAGCCCCTTGTTTTTTAATTCTTTCATATAGTGATTTAAATATATTTTATAGGTCCAGGTGCAGTGGCACACACCTATAATCCCAGTAACTTGGGAGGCTGAGGCAGGGGGATCGAAAGTTCGAGGCCAGCCTCAGCAATTTAAAGAGATCCTCAGCAACTTAGTGAGACCCTGTCTTAAAATTTAAAATGAGGGCAGTTTCAACGAGAGAACGCAGCGTTGAGGTCTTCAGCATTGGTTCCTGATGTGCACCTACTAAATTTTCCACCTCCAACTCCTTCTTACCCAGTCCTAGTTGTAGGAGGTTGGGGTTGTGGGAGCGACCCCTGGGGTACCCCAGGAGGGGGCAGACAACATGCCACCTTATGGGCACCAGTCTAGGCCCTACTGAAGCAGCCACTCTTAGGCAACAGGGCAACAGCTTCTCAGGGTCTGTTCAGGTCTCTGTCCCTTAGCAGCCAACCTGACTCTTGCTCCAAGCTCCTGCGAGGGTCCCAGCAGTCTTTTGCTACTCCTCAGAGCAGGTGCAAACCCACCCCCAGGGTTCTCCAAAGATACCCACACAATTTGGATCAGGGTGTAGTAGAGAAAAAAAGAATGTCTAATGAGTTATTTCAAGCCTTCAATGCTTGAAGACCCTTGCGCTGGCTTAGAACCAGTATCTGCAGTGGACATAAACCAACAACACTGCAATACCCAGACATTCACAGGCAAGAAAGAAGGTACTTTTGTTAACATTTCTGAAATTCAACTGGAAGTTTCATGGGTCAGGACCAACTTGAACAAAACTTTATTTGTGTAATTAAATTGAAGTCAAAGATGTCGACTTGAAATAATTAGTAAGGCTTTGGTAATTTCCATTATACCATTATATGTTGTTATTAGAGAAGAATGTAGAATAATTTGCAGTTTTTAGTTCTTTGGAAATGCCCACCACATTTGGAAGATTTACAATTTCCATATATTTAACATTCCTGGTTACATAATAGAAATTTGTCATTTAATGTTTTTCCAGTGTTTTAAAATAAAACATTTTGTCCTTCTAAAAAATAAAAATAAAAAGGACTGAGGAAGTAGCTCAGAGGTAAAGCACCCCTGGGTTCAAACCCCAATACCAGTACACACACACACACGCGCGTTATAGTTTCTATTAGTTCTATTATTTGAAATTTACAGGGGTTCTGCTGCAATTATATTATGATTCTCATCATTGGTGGATTGGTATTATTGGGTGGTTTTTGTAATTTGGATCATGAATTCATCTTCAGGGGACTTTATCTGTGAGAGTGTCTTAAGGTCTGAAGGTGGAAAGGTTTTGTCTATTTTTCTGCCAAGTTTCCTAGGAATTGTTAACAGATTAAGACTATGTCAAAATATACTTCCTGCCCCCTGGATTTCCAGTATTACAGAGGTAGAATAAATTCAGAATCCTACACCTCCTTAAGCAGGTTGTAAACAGTTTGCTAATTCTCAAGAAAAATCTTTTTCTCCTGGTTAGAGTTCAAATCTAAAGCTCCATCTCTTCTCTTCTACACTATTTTTTCCCTAGAAAATATCTTCTGAAACCAAAGCTTCAGTTATTTTTGTCAGTGATTCCCAGCTTTTATTGTATCTTTATTCCAGATATTCTCCTGAGTTCCACACCTTAATATCCAACTACCTATTTGAATATCCAAAGTATTACCTTAAGCTCAGCCAGTGATCAATAAATTTCATGACCTTCCCTCAAAAATATTCTTCTTCTAGTGTTTTCTATCTCAGCAAATATCATGGCTATCCATACAGAAGTGCATGCCAGAAATCCAGGGCCATCTTGGACATCCTTCTTCATCTCATTCCGTCTAACCCATCACCAACCCCTTTCCTAATTTACTTCTTAAATATCTCTCAAATCTACCTAATCTCTCCTCTTCTCCACTGTTTTCAGATTAGTTCAAGCTACCACCATCTTTAGCCTGAACTGTTATGGTTTCCCTATGTTCACTCTGAATCTCCTCCAATATATTTTCCCATATAATAGCCTGAGTGAACTTATCCAAATACACATTGGGCCATTACTCTTTTCTGCTTAAAACTCTCTTCCATTGGCTTCACATGCGTAATCTTAAATCCTTAATGTGTCCTACTTGACTCTCTGCATGGCCAGCTGCTAATTACCTTTGGGCCCACCCTTATTCTATACTTTTCTCTGCATCCCTGCTTTCTGTGCTCCAGCCAAATTGACTTTAATTGTATCACTTGAAGCCACAACACTGAATCTTTCTATATGGCTTTGGTCCATGCTTTTTCTTTTTCTTTTGGTCCATGCTTTTTAGTAGAATTCCTCCTGCCCTTAACCTTGTCTAATCAACATCTAAATCACCCTTTACTTTTTGTTCATGCCCCATTTTCTAAGTTCTCATCTCTATCAAAACCTGTTAATTTATGACCATGCATTGAATTGCTGTGACTACTTGCTTAATGTCTATTTTCCCACAATGCTACAACTTTTGTGAAATAAGGAACCTTATCTAGTTTTGGTCATCAGTGTATCTTGAGTACTAACTGTATCTTGGGTACTAACATAACCTAGAAATATAAAGTACTGAGCTGGGCTCAGTGTTGCATGCCTGTAATCCCAGCAACTCAGGAGCCCAAAGCAGGAGGATTACAAGTTTGAGACCAGCCTTGGTGACTTAGCAAGACCCTGTCTCAAAATCAATAAAAAGTGTTGTGTTGTAGTTCAGTGAGTTCAATCCTCAGCACTGAAAAATATATTTCTTAAAATTTTATGGATAAGACAAGTGACAGCTACATGGAGGACCTATTATGTTATTTTACCTATTATCTATTATATTGTTTTCCACAAGTTTGAAGTTTTTCATAAAAAAGATTACACAGCTATTAAAAAAATCAGAATTCTGAATTTGACTCTTTGGATAAAGGGTGAATTAAATATTAAAAATAAAATATTTTCTCTTTAGGATCAGACTGAAATGTTTTATTTAAACAAAAAGAAATTATACTAACCTGAAAATATTTCGGTAATGGTTAATTGGACCACTTAATGCTCCAGGCTGAGAAAAGACATAAATATAAGCTTCAAGATCTTCTGTTGTTAATCGACACCCTTTTCTCCCAATTCCAGTGCTTTGACTGGTAAATAGGTGTTTCAATGCCTAATTTAAGTGGAAAGAGAATAATTAAAACTATTCAGTTATCTAGTAATAAACTAAAACGTTGACTTTAAAATTGGATAGCAATGGCAACTTTTAATTTCAGCTTTAGTCAGGTTTGATACCTCAATGTTTACAAAGACATTCTATGCATTTCTTTTTCCTTGCTTTATTTTTTATATTCTTCCCTTTTAATCTCCTTTGCAATCTTAGAATAAGTGTCTTATCTTCATGGTGTCTGTTTATATTTTACAAGGCCCAGCTCAAGTGCTTCCCCTACCAAAAAGCCTTCCTTAATATTGTAGATATTGTTTACTGACAACCGATCTCTTCCCCTACGAAGTTGTTCAAACTTTTATGACCATACCAGAGTAACAAATGCATTTTTACATCATGATTCAGTTCAAATCAGTTTCAGAAATATATGCAATATATAAAACAAAAGTTTAAAGAAACAGTCCTTAATCTTATAATATACAATGACATTCTCAATTAAATTCTGTTATAAATTTTTAAACATTCCAGTTGCATTCTAGTTGCAAGCTCCTAAATTGATTTCATGACTCACTAATGGGTCCCCACCTGCATTTTGAAAAATACTGCTTTATATCAGCATTTCTCAAAGTATGGATCTAAACCTCCTGCATCAGAATAACTGAAAGACTTGTTTAAAATGCAAAAATTTCAACCCCAAAACACACTTACAAAAATATGAAAATGACATATGTATGAAGATTAACTACAACATTATTTGTTACAGAAAATGACTGGAAACAATCGAAAGTTCATCAATGGGGTACTGGTTGAATAAACTATGGTATAGCCCCAGAGTGGTATACTATGTATTCTTAGTATTCCAAGAAAAGGTGGAGACAATCTCTCTATACTTATAAGGATTGATTGCCAGAATATTGTATTAAGTTGAAAAAAATAGGGTGGAATATGGTATTTATCTTTTGTGTAAAAGATATACTATTTTTGTGCAAGAAGGGGGAAACAAATGGATACCTATTTGCTTTTTTAAAAAAAATGAAATGGCAGAGCTAGTTATGGTAGCACACACCTATAATTTCAGTGGCTTGGGAGGCTGAGGCAGAAAGACTGCAAATTCAAAGCCAGTATCAGCAATTTAGCAAGGCCTTCAGCAACTTAGTGAGATCCTGTTTCAAAATAAAAATAAAAAGTGCTGGGGATGTGGTTTAGTAGTTAAGTGCTCCTGCATTTAATCTGTGGTACAACAAACAAACAAAAACAGCAGAAAGATAAAACCAAACCAAACAAAATGGTTTCCTCTGGGAGAGGGGTGAAATGAGGTAGAGGGGACAGAGACAAACAAGCCCTCTCTGAATGTACTTTGTTTCAGAAATGTTTTACATAAAATCAAAGAATTTAAGTAAAAACTCTGTCATCTTAAATTTACCTTGGGAATATAAATAAGAACTTGTGATTTATAAGTCTGTATGTCCAAATTCTGTGCAATGGGAAAACCTAGAAGCAATGAAAACCCAGTAACAACGATCACCTTGTCACCCAGATTTTGGAATCTAAATACTGCTTCCTACTAAAAGGCACTAAAATACCTTGGATAAATATCTGGTTCCGGATCTAGGGCAGAAAATAAGAAGTAAGTCTAATACCTTAAGGTCAATGTTCCTGAACATTTAAGTACTGACACTGGTTTAAGGGACACAAGGGTTCCCACTTGCCTACCATGGGACAATCAGAGTATCAAGAAAAGACATAACAACTGTGATTGATTGGTACATAACAAATATACACTCATTACACTGAAAGTTGTTTAATAAAAGAATAAGGCATTTATCCTGACATTGTTGTGTGAACTCTATTTAAGAATAATAAAATAGAAGATGTAAAATTCTTTATGGAATTCTGGTTTAGTAAAGCACAAAGAATGATTAGAAAATCAATGTTTTGCACATCATTTTGAAACAATAAATCCAGACTGTCATCATCAATGCATGCTAAGCTTCATCTGGTGAAAGGTTTTCAGGAAATTTTGGATAGGTTGAAGACAATGCGTGAGCCTACTGATCAGTGTTAGTATTATTGAAATCAGGGCAACTGGACATTATCTGCATCTGAGGTGACATGTTTAGAAAACACATAGCACAACCTATTAAGTTTCTTGTCAAATTAAAATTCAATCCAGTTAAACCTCTGTATCAGCAGCACCTATGAAGTAGGGAGAGAAAGGTTAGAGAACATGAAATACTACTATGATGAAACAATTAGTCAAATCCAAAATGTAGATCTTTCCCTAGAATGAATACTCCAAGTTCTTCAATAAATAACTGGTATTAAAAAAGAAAAAGAAAAAAGGAACTCTAATACATTTCAAAGGCCATACATTCAGGTGCAGTGGCATATGCATATAGTCCCAGCTACTCGAGGGATTGAGGCAGGAAGATCACTTGAACCCAGAAGTTCCAGACCAACCTGGGCAGCACAGCAAGACCCTGTCTCAATTAAAACATAAAAATAAGGGGGAAAAAGGGCAAAATCACCAACAGAATGTGTGGACCTTGTTTGGTTTCTGATTCAAACAAATGAGGTATATCAAGACAGTTAAAATCATTAAAGAAATTTGAATAGGTATTAAATGATATTAAGCAGTTGTCATTCATTATTAGGTTTGATATAAACCTAATAATGAGGTTGGGCTTATGCTTGGTAGAGCATGTGCTTAGCTTGTGCAAGGCTCTGGGTTCAATCCCCTGCCCCCTCCCCCCATCACCACCCCCAACTACTTATCTTTCAAAGATATATACAGAATTATTTTCAGTAAAATGTTGTCTTTTTTATTTAACTTACTCAGTATCTAACACCATTTTGGATATATCAGCATTCAATAAGGTCCTAAGATATCTGCATATCAGTGTTCATGGCATATATCTATATCTGCATACTTAGTTTGTTTAGGGGATTTGTTTATTCCCAAGGGCTTCTACTTCTACTGCTGTCAAACTTTCTCAGATGGTATTCATAATCCTTCGCCTCCCCGTGAGATGTTCTCTAAAAAGAGATATGCCTGAGGAGTACAAGCTCTCAAAAAAAAAAAAAAAAACAACTGAACAACAGCCAGACAATCAAATATATAAAGAGACTATAAAAATAAGTAAGCCTACAGAAAAGTCCTTAAAACCATTTATTAAGTTTTATCATTTTTATTTAATTTTTCATTCTTAAAGATGGACTTTCACTAAAAATATTTTTCATTAATAACAATAATGCATTATTTGGTTGACTTACCTTGAAATCATTTATTGAGAACATAAATTCTGGGAACCGTGGTATTTGGAAGAAGTAGTAATAACTGGATTTAAACAGCTGAGCAGGGTGTTGTAAAATATATTCTGCAATTAAAATGTTATGATTAACTTTATCCAAGAGGTATAATTCTTTTTCTATTGAAAAACTTCATTTTAGGACAATTTCACCTTTAGGACAATTCCAACAAAGAATGAATCAAGTTTGTGTATATTTCTCTTTAGAACAATTTCCATGTATTTTACTTTATCATAAGTATTTCTACTATTTAGAAAACTTACAGAACTTTAAGTAAAAAAACAAAAAAACAAAACAAAACAACAACAACAACAAAAAAAACCCCAACAAGTTCCACTGTATGAAGTCTCAGAGGAAAAAAGGGAGCCTAAACATTGTTTTTGCTCCAGGTAATTATCAGTCACCTAACATTTTTCTTAGGAATTCCTAGTTATGTAATTTCACAATGATAAAAGTTTTTCCTTTCTAACTGATTTGAATTGAACATCTTATTCATTTGCCCTCAAAAGCAACTGAAGAATTTCTTATAACTTTATTCACATACCTAGAAAAGCCATTCAATGAATATTTCACTATTTACTGTGTGCCATAGAATTTAGCAGTGAACAAGACAGAAAAGGTCCCTAAGAGCAAAGAAATTGTACAGTAAATAGCAAATACTTAAAAGATCACTTTAGAGAGTAAGAATGACACAAAGAAAATAAAACAAGTAATCATATTAGAGTGATGGTAGGATCAGGTGGAGGGACTCTCAGTAGAGGTGGTCAGAGAAGGCCTCTCTGGAGATGTGATATATAGGCTGCGGCTGCGTACTGATGAATGATAAAAAGGAAAGCGCTAGGAGAAGCATTCAGGAACAGCAATAAGTCCTGGACTTAGAATATGCAAGCAGCAGAAAGAAGGCCAGAGTGGCAGGTGTGCAGTGAAGGAGGGGAAGGGAGCATGAGATGAATCGGAAAGAGAAACAGAAATCTGATCAGGTAGGACTGAAGTGGCAAGAATTTTTTTAAGTGCTTTGGGGGAAATACTGAAGTTTTAAACTGGGAGTAATATGATGATATATATTGCAAATATATACTCATTGGCTATTGTGCACTATACTTTCATTTTCCTTCCTATAAAGGTCATTCTTTTCTTATTTTGTAACTATATTCAACATGGGTGGAGTTTTTAAAAGTATAATTTTAAATGTACCACTGTTATGCTAGACTTTTTGTAAAGCCATCACTGAACAAGATTTATTCACTCCTGCATTAACAGAGATCAATACAATTAAAAGAAAAAATAAGGCATGTTACTCGAAACCTTATATTGACCTGATGGGATAGAAACTGTGATCGATAAAATAGTTCCAGAAATTTTCCAAATATCTTTTTGCTGAAATCACCAATTACAGTTCATCTATGTAGCACATCCACCAAAATAAAATTTACTTTAGGATCCCGATCAACTGGACAGGCATGTACTATGACTTCTCCCCATTTCAACTGAGGAAAAAAAAAATAAGGAATCTCTGTTAATTTGAATACTAAGTAAACATCCTACTGTACCTCAACAGAGTTAGGTCAATTGCATATGTATATAAAATTCAATGCTTACATTTAAAATATATAGTATTTATGTGGTCATTGCTGTTACTTTCTTCCTCACTTGTTTAATTTTGAGGAAGAAATAAAAATATGTTGATCTGAATTTTGCTTCCTAAAGGCTGTTATGAGTCTTAGCAGTACTTGAGCCTCAGAAAAATCTAACAAGGGTAAAGAGGACAATAATATAATCTTGGCCAAAACCAAATAAAAATGTGCCTGGACATTGTTAACAGGTTGTTAATCACTATTAAGACTTAGAGAGTTGTCTTTAAAGCAAAGGTTCTTAAAGAGTAGTTCATATGGGATCTCCAAGATCTTTTTAGAGTATCTAGGTGGTCAAATAAACTTTGTAACAATGCTAAGATATTATTTGTTTTTTTTTTCCCACTGTATTGAAATTTGCACCATGGTACAAAAGCCATGGTGGATAAAGTCACTGCTGTCTTAGGACAAATCAAGGTGCAGGCACTAAAAAATACTACTAGTTGTATTTTTCACCACTGAACACTTGTAGTAAATAAATTAATTAATTTAATTAAGTGCCAGTTCCACTTAATGGGTTTTGATGAAATAGGAAAAATTATTAATTCTATCAGATAGGACTTTTAAGCATACATCTTTTTAATATTACATGTGATGAAATAGAAAGTACACACAGAGTAGTTGTGTTGTATACCCAATATAATGCTGTCTCAAGGAAAAGTACGTCTGCAATTGCTTCAGTTAGTGAGTTGAATTAGCACTTTTTAAAAAAAAAAAATAGAACACATTTTTACTTGAAAGAAGGACAAACTGTCCTCACTGAAACATGAGTATTTGGTAAATAATTTCTTGAAAATTAAGTCTGTTCACTTCAAGGAAAACCATCAGCAGTATTTTTTTTTTTTTTTTACCATTGATAAAATTCAAGCTTTCAAGTGAAAATTAGACTTTTGGAAAACTTACACCTGCTACTGAGGGCTTAACAGTTTTGCAATACTAAAGATTTTTTGTTTGTTTGTTTTGGCACTGGGGATTGATCCCAGGGGCTACATTGCAACCCCTTTTATTTTTTATTTTAAGACAGCATCTCACTGAGTTGCTGAGGCTGGCCTGGAACTTGCCATCCCCTTGCCTCTGCCTCCTGAGTTGCTGAGATTACAGATGTGAGCCATTATGCTAGGCTTAAAGGATTTTTTTTTTTTTTTGGCAGGAGGTACTGGGGATTGAATGCAGGGATGCTTAAACACTGAGCCACATCCCCAGCCCTTTTTATTTTGAGATAGGATCTTGCTAAATTGCTTAGGGCCTTACTTAGTTGCTGAGGCTGTCCTTGAACTTGCAATACTCCTACCTTAGTCTCTGGAGATGCTGGGTTTACAGGCACATGCCACCATGCCCAGCTTAAAGGATTTTCCTGATGAGACTGGAGTGATGTTAATGGATGTGATTTTTTGATATTACATAATGAAATGTGTCCACTTATTGAAGATCTGCTTAACTCTCAGAACCAATATCTTCCAATGCATGATGATACAAGATTATGCATAGATAAAAGGTCTATTCAAAGTGCTAAAGAAAGACAGACACAGTGGTGGTACATGTTTGCAATCCCAGCTACTTGTAAAGTTGAGGAAGGAGGATCACAAATTTGAGGCCTTTACAATTCAGTGAGACCCTGACTCATAAAAAGGCTGGGGACATAGCTCAGTGGTAGAGCAGCCTACGTTCAGTCCCCAGCATCAAAACCACTAAAAGGTGCTGAGAGAGTAGTGGATGTTAATGTAACAGAATATGAAAAGATTCTTTTCATGCTATCATATTCCAGATTCCTAACCTTCAAGAAACCACCAGTTTTGATGTTGAAGTATGTAGTATTAAGGAAGAAGATCTACAGTTATCTGAAAAGGCTATTAAAACATTCCTCCCTTTTCCAGTTACAAATTTGAGGCCACATTTCTTCAATTCAAACAACATATTGCAACAGATTGAATGAAGGCACAGATATGAGAAAGCAGCTGTCTTCCACTAAGCAAAAATATAAAGAAATTTGCAAAAATTTTAAAACAGTAACTTTCTTCACTAAAATTTTGTTTTGTGTAGTTAGTAGTTTTAGACTAACTAGAAGGCTGTAATTAGTTTTCATTAAAATATGCTATTTATGTTAGCATGTAATACGGCTTTAAAATGAATTAATACCTAATTATTTTAAAAATTTGTCAGTTTTAAGTTCTTTACAGTGACTATTACAGATAAAACCTATATAAACAAAATTGTATTGGGATCTTTAATAATTTTAAGAGTATAAAGAATGAATGGGGGGCTAGGGATGTGGCTCAAGCGATAGCGCGCTTGCCCGGCATGCATGTGGCCTGGGTTCGATCCTCAACACCACATACAAACAAAGATATTGTGCCCGCCGAAAAAGCTAAAAAAAAAAATATTTAAAAAATTTCTCTCTCTCTCTCTCTCTCTCTCTCTCTCTCTCTCTCTCTGAAAAAAAAAAGAATGAATGGGAATGAAATGGGAATGAAATTGACCAAATTATATTTCATGTGTACACATGAAAATATATAACAACAAATATCACTGTAAGTATAATCATAATGTACTAATTTTAAAAGTTAAAAAATAAAAAGTAGTCCTGGGACTAAAAATTTGAGAGTTGCTGCTTTAGGGCTGGGGGTGTGGTTCAGTGGTAAAGTGCTTGCCTAGGTTTCCATCCTGGGGTTCCACCCCCAGCCCCGCAAAAAATATTAAATAATATAAAAATAGAGAGAATTACTGCTTAAGAATACTTTATTTCTAATAGCCAAAGAAGTCAGATAAGAGAATTTATTTCTAGGCTGTCAGGATTCATTACTTTCAAAGTAATGTCACTGCATTTTCCCCATTATCCCTCTCCAAGTACAGTAAAAATTTTTCCAAAAAGGAATAAAAATATGCATGCAAATAGGAAGTTAAATATTCTTAGGCCCTTCAGGAAGATTTCAAACCAAGGTATCTGACACTGTCATGTGCTATCATGGCTCAGTCATATAATTTTTAAAAGATTATGTTAACCAAAGTTTTCTGTTCTTAATCCAAACTGTCAGACACAATAGCAACTTATTATATTAGCAGAGATGTCTTAATAAAAACTCAAACTCACCTGTAAATACATTTGGATGAGGAAAGTTAATAACAACAAGCTTCATCACCATTTCAGGATAACAGATGGCAATGAGCCAGGCAATCATGCCTCCCCAGTCATGACCAATCAGAACACACTTGCTATACCCTGTGATGGAGGAAATAATGTTGACATCCTTGAAAAGAAACAGGTGGGTGCATCATTGCGTCACATACACAGTTATACTTCTGAAACTACTCTTTCTACTCTCCCACCCTATGTATCCTATAAATTATGCACTTTCATATATATTTTGATCTCAGTGGTTCCAAAATTTGTCTAGGAATTACCTAGCCAGATTTTTAGAAAATTTAGTTGCTTAGGCCTCCACTCTAGATCTACAAATTTAGAATTTCTCCCAGGAATCTACATTTAAAAAAAAAAAAGGTCTGAAATAGCCAGCTCAGCTCTGGTCTTATGGAGCTAAATATGGAAGTCATGATAAAGACTGCACATAATTAGATCATAAACAAGATTATTTGGGTTAGTTTTTGAATGCTGAGAAGTTACTAGTTATACTAAAGTCATAAATGACTCATTGATGTCCAACTTACAAACATTTATTTTCAAGAATTATCTATTTTCTTTAACTTCACAAATCCAATGTTACAACTAAACAGTAAAAAAAAAAGTCATTAATTTGGAAGTGTGAAGTCAAACTGAATTATTGGAAAGTCTTAGTTATACCATCAATTATATACAGTCATGCACATGACTATATATAAGCTCAAATTTGTGACAATTTTGGAACCATTGAGCTCCATCAATGGCAGGCTACATATATGATGGTAATTCCATAAGAACATAGTAAAGTTGAAAATTTCTTGTCACCTAATGACATAGCTGTTCTATTGTAGCCCTGTGTTTGTGGAGATACTGGTAGACAAACCTGTGCTCTCAGTCATATGAAAGTACTGCAGCACAATCAATCATGTATGGTATGTAACACTTGACAACAATAGTAAATGACCATGTTAGGGGTTCATATACTTACTATACTTTTAATCATTATTTTAGAATAGACTCTAATTATAAACAAAAAAATGATTGTAAAACAGTATGCTGTCTTATGCTGGCAGCAGCTTTATATGTCTTGTGTATGTCACAACTCTTAATTGCATTACGAGTCCATGTTAAGTGATTGACCTATGCCCTCTATGTTTCTGGAAGTACACTCTGATATTTGCACAAAGACAAAACTGTCTATGATGTATTTCTCAGAATGTATTGCAGCATGAATTGGCATGCGACTATATAAGTTTCTTTTTATGTAATCATTATAGTAGTATGAAGTAAGTTAAATTATTTAAAAAATTTTTTTAATTATACATGGACACAATATCTTTATTTTGTTTATTTCTTTTTATGTGGTGCTGAGGATCGAACCCAGGGTCTCACATGTTCGAGGTGAGCACTCTACCACTGAGCCACAACTCCAGCCCCTGAAGTAAGTTAAATTATTAATAGAGACTTCTACAGGATTGCTCTTATACTAATGGATAAGAATCATTTGTAATTTATTCCTGGAATACTTAAAATTGATTCTTTCAAGTATTTCTCACCATTACTACACTAACATACACACACACAAAACCTCTATTTATATTGATTTGGCTAGAAAATTTGTGATGACAAGTTTAGGCCAGATCAGAATTATTACAAAATCTAAATGAAATACAGCTGTTCAAAAATCATCATCTGAAAATATAGCTATTTTATTATACTTAGACTCAATAATAACATGTTGTACACCATGTAACATGCATGTAACATGCATGTTGATACCTTAGACCCCATCCAGTTTTTTTTCTTCTCTAAAAATACTTGTCTGATCTATTCTGTTATTAGATTATTGTAGGAAAAACCTTTGATTTCATGGTGTTTTTCTCTATGTTGTTTCCATTAACATACTGATGGTAACATGTGGGTTTTAGTCAAAGGAAATGTAGTAGATTAGATTATTGCCCTCTCCTTACTGCCACAAAAGCAAGTATACTTTTTTGACCTTTGATGTTAAACTTAGACATGTGATTTGCTTTTTTTTTTTTTTGTGGGTTGACCTGATTTTGCATTCTACCATAAAAATTGCATGTGCTATACTTTTATATATCATGCTTTAGCCAATTGGCTGTTAATAGAAACTTGAAATATGCTTGTGCAGCTGGACTCAGACTCTTGCCACTTCTACCACTGCCAGGAGAAGATTCCTCCACCCCTGCACCTGTCCTTGGCTACCTCCCAGCCCAGCTCAGAGAGAAACCAGTCCCAGGTGGACCTGCAGCCTGAGGCACAGACCAAGAGAGATCCAGCTACAGTTGACCTGCAGATCCCTAAACAGGAATAAATTACTATGGCTGTTTGTCACTGAGTTTAGGGTGGTTATACAATATTAGTGTGATATTCCCTGATCAATTCAAGACAGGTAATGCAAGTGCTTCTATATCTTATAATATTTATAATATTTTAATAAATATTTAAGTGTGAGCTATAAAGGTGTGAGCTCAGGAATCAAAATTTCAATAATATAGTTCTGAAAATAATAAACAGTATGCATGAGATCTATTTATTTCCCTACCAGACAGCATCTTCCTCCTCTTAGTTCCCCAAAGGAAGAGAAGAAAGGTCTATTTGTAATAATAAACTTGAAAGTTATTCGTGACTGCTTATTCATGATGCATTATTTTAAATTTCTTGTATAAATATTTCAGGCTATATACCCCAAATCAAGGTGACAGGATCCAGATAAAAGCTAGGGTAGATGGAAAACACATCCTCCCAAGAACTTATCAACTTGCAATTTGTTGAATGTTAGTCCCTTAAAAAGAATTAATATATATATTTTTAAACTAACCTACCTAAGGAGTCCAAAATATCCTTTATATCTGTAATTAGACAGTCTAATTTATAATTGTCTCGATGGCTGGGAGCATCTGTTTCTCCATAGCCTCTCAAATCCAGGGCAACAACTCTATATTCACTTTTAAATTCCCTCAGTTGGTAACGCCAAGAATACCTGCAGGGAAAAGGAAACATTAAAAATACCCTATTAAGTAATACGAAGAGTAGAATTAGCCAGGTGAGTGCCTGAAGGTTCTCACAGCTATTTGGGAGACTGAGACAGGAGGGAGGATAGTTTAAGCCCAGAAGTTTGAGGCCAGGCTGGATCACATAGTGAGACTTCATATAAAAAAATGAACAGTAACATTAAAGATTTACTAAGTGGAAACTTTAAGAATTCTTAAAATATATATATATATAAACTATATATATATAGTTTATATATATATATAAACTATACAATGCCTTTATTTTATTTTTATGTGACGCTGAGGATCAAACCCAGTGCCTTCCATATGCAAGGTGAGTACTCTACCACTGAGCTACTAAGCCCAGCCTCACTGAGCTGTAACCCCAGCCCAAGAATTCTTATTTTGAAAAAGGTTACATAGTTGCCTATCAGCAGGAAAAAGAGAACCTTGTGAAAAGGAAGCACTGAGGATCTTCATTATAGCTATTTTATCCTTTATAGCTCCAGTAGGTTAGAACAATATGCCAGTATTTACAGAAACTACAAAATATCAGTTATTAAAATTGACTTATATATATATATATATACACAAATATACATATATTTAATCAATTTTCTAAGTATTTCCTAATATCAGGGAATCTGTACTAAGAGCAGTTAGTTAATTTACAGCCTGAATTTCTAGACAGAATAAATAGATTATAAAATTTTAAAATAGTGTAGAAGAAAAGATGAGCTTGAAAGTTTTACCAAAATATCTAAATACTTATCCTGCCTAGGACTCTGGTAGAGTAAGTTAAACTAAATACTTTCATATTGCAGAACTATTTTCCTAGATGATATTTATTTCCCTCTAAAGCAGATTTTACTCACCTTACTCCACTGTCAAATAGGGCTTAGTGTTTTCAGTAACTATAACACAGTGGATGAAAAAATACAAAGGTTAAAACAAAAATTGTCACTGAAAGAATCCAATAGAACAATGATTTAAGACCAATTCCTGCTTGCCAAAGTAAAATGCTGTGGCGGATCCTAGACTATGAGGATAATCAAAATATTTAACCATGAAAATGAGCCAGCACTGACCAGTTAGAATGACTATAGTGCTGCAGACAAATCCTGGAGGCCTCTGCTGAGCCAGACATTCCCCTGTTCTTGATCATGAAGGACAGAATTAATTGAAAAATATAGATACCCAGGAGTTTTTATTTCTCAAATAAGCAAAGTTATTTTAGATAACAGCTATGAAAAAAAGAGATTTTTTAAAAGTGACTCATTATGTTATGAAACTCAAAATAAGTATTTTTAAAAGAGCATCTGCATGCACATCTGTTCATGAAAACACAGTAAAAAAAAAGTATTTGACACAAGCCAAATGGGAGATTATTCTCTGAAAATACTTTTTGAGTGCATTAGACAAGCAAACACAGGGATAGACACAAGATTATAAACCAGCAGTGAGAAGGAGACTGCAATATGAAGTGACATAAAGCAGTTAGGCCCATTTAACAAGTCAATCACTTACATCAATAGATAAGACTATCAGGAAAGGGGTCAGACACACATTTGGAATTAAGAATAGATATAGAACCTCTGAACAATTACTATGATTTCTATGACGTGTGGAAAATCTGCAAATACACTGACATTTAAGATGAATTTGAAAATGTTAAGAGACAGCATCTTTTTTGGCTAGGCCATAGTAATCTTTTTTAAAATTTTTTTTAGTTATACATGGACACAATATCTTTCTTTTGTTTATTTATTTATTTTTATGTGATGCTGAGGATAGAACCCAGTGCCTCACATGTGCGAGGCAAGCTCTCTGCCACTGAGCCACAACCCCAGCCCTCCATAGTAATCTTGTTAATCTTATCTCTGGGTTGTAACAGACAAATGAAGCAGTTTGCTTCCTTAAAGATTTTTGTATGTCAACACACATGATTTTATTATTTTCTCACTTGCCTTTATTATAATTTTGAATTGAATTCTTGTCTTTATAAATAAATCCCAACTCTTCCTTCCTTATGATCTCTCCTAACAAATCAATAATGTTCTGTAGATTTAACCTCTTAAATATTTATGTAATCACTCCTCCCATCCATCCTGCTATGAATACCTTAAATCAGGCATCTATTTATGCAGCAGCCTATCGATTGGTCCGTGTCCATTTCATTCCCCTCAGCTGTCTCTTCTACAAAATCAAAATGATACAGCAAAAACACAAATGGTCTTATGTCATTGCCCTGCTTAAAGATTTCTTTTGTGACTCCTTTTTATTAATAACATGAAGCCCAAGCTCATTACCCTGGAAGACCAAACCTTTAAGATTTGACAATTGCCCAGTTTTCTAGACTGATTATTTTTCACTCATTCTCTGTCACATGCTTTATAATAAAAAGAGCTGACATCCACATCATTCTTATTATGTACCAGGCACAATTTTATGTGCCTTCAAATGTGGTAATGTTGATCTTCAAAATGATACTATGAAGTAGGTATTATTATCCCCAATTTACAGATGAAGAGTCAAAGGCACAGCAAGGTTAACTGAAATGCCAAAGGGCACAAGGTTAGCAAGTAGGACAACCAGGATTCAAATTTAGGTAGTCTGGCCTAGAGTACACATTGTGCTGCCCCTGCAGCCTTAAGCAGCTATGGTGAACACACATGGGTAATGTGTTTTGCTATTATGGCTTTGTTCATAAAAAACATTGGGATGGGGGCTGGGGTTGTGGCTCAGCAGTAGAGTGCTCGCCTAGCACGTTTGAGACCTTGGGTTTGATCCTCAGCCCCACATAAAAGTAAATTAATAAAAAATAGGTATTGAGTACAACTACAACAAAAAATTAAAATATTAAAAAAAAACACATTGGGATGATATTTGTCTGAAATACCATCCCTCCCCACCATCCCTTTGTTATCCCAGGATCACTTACTCTCACTTCTCAGTTAACTCTTCCTCACATTGGACATGTTCTCTTCCAGGGGATATCCTAGGCTGCCTCCTTTACAGGGTGGCTTGGGTGTCCCTTTCTGTATTTTCACACTTGTATTTCACTCCTCAGTGAACTGGGCACATGTTATATAATGATCTGTTCATAGCTGGCTCTTCTACTCAGTTGTGAGCTCCCTGTGTTGTCTGCAAGTGCTTAATAAAGATTTGTTGAATAAGCCAAACAACAAACTAATGGAACACTGAATAATGGTAGTACTAGAAATGTCAATGTTCAGTAAGATTTCTGTCCCGTTCAAATCTTAAGACAATGACAGCTAAAAGGCTAATATTCTTGGTGGGGAATTTATACTCAATTTTTATTAAATGTGCATTGTTTAAATATCTTAAGTATTGACATCTTCATTTAAAATTCATTTAAGGATTTTAAAGTAAAGTTATGATTCACTGAGCAAAATTCCACATAAATTGCATTAGAGATCATGCATTGCAGTACCTGGATATCGTTGAAATTGCATAAAAAAGAACCTGGTATGGTGGCACACATCTGTATTCTCAGCTACTTGGGAGACTGAGGTAGGGGATCACAAGTTCAAGGCCAGCTTTAGCAACTTAGCGAGACCTTGTCTCAAAATAATATATAAACAGGAATGGGATGGGGCTCGGGTTGTGGCTCAGTGGTAGAGGTGCTTGCCTCGCACATATGAGGCATTGGGTTCTATCCTCAGCACCACATAAAAATATGTAAACAAACAAAATAAAGGTATTATGCCCATCTAATATATATATATTAGATGGGCATATCTAAATATATATATATTTTAAAAAGCCATGGGAGCTGGTATGGTGGTGCATGCCTATAATCCCAGAGGCTTAGAGAGCTGAGGCAGGAGGATTGCAAGTTCAAAGACAGCCTCAGCAACTTAATGAGGCTCTAAGCATCTTAGTGAGACCCTAACTCAAAATAAAATATAAAAAGGGCTGAGGATGTGACTCAGTGATTAAGCACATCTGGGTTTGATCCTTGGTTCAAAAAAAAAAAAAAGTGTGGTAGTAGGAGGGCTAGGGATGTAGCTCAGTGGTAAAGCACCCTTGAGTTCCAATTCCCAGTAATGAAAAGTAAATAAATAAATAAATAAAACCAAGCACATCTATTGGTGCTATTAACAATGAATAGAGCCAAGCCATACCCTAAATAATTCTAAGAAATAGGGTAACTGCATATTTTAATAAATTACAAAATAATATTTAAATGTTCTCTTCCTGGAATTCAAAAATAATAACACATTAGCCTTAAACTGAAATAAATATATACAACCCCTTTAATACAGGAATGAGACATATTACAAAATCAGTAACTGAAACATTATAAACAAAACTATTTTCATTCATATTGTCTTTTTTCTGGTAGCTTTAGGTAATAGCAGGAGCCACTGAGGGTTAAAAAAAAAAAATCCTCTTTCCCAGTTATTACTCTTAACATAAGGAGGGCTCAGCCTCTCTTGGGTTACCAGGTTGGCCCCTCTTAGGTTAAACATCCTTTTCCTCTTCATAGAGAAAGGCGGTGACACTCGGCCTCTGTGCTCAGCCATCTGCCAGAGAAGCCTTCTCTTGCCTCAGCTCTTAAATGATGACGCATTCCATACAGCTGGGGTTGAAGATGGCTCACAGAAATTGCCTGGGTCAGCTCAAAATATTTTTAAAAGAGATGCAAATTGAGGTAAAGAGAATGGGAGAAAAATTGTCTTTGACAAACAGCCTTATTTGGGGCTAATTTAGCTAAAATTCTCACAGATGTGTATCTTCTTTGATGTTTTCTTTAGAGTTTCAGGAAGAAGACTCAGGGTTTGGTTTTTTTTCTGAGTACCATGTAATAGTATACATTAAACATCACCATTTCTCAATAGCTATTCTCAGGAAATGATGACAAATGTAGACTATACATTATATTTGTATGGTGCTTTTCTGTTTAAAAAGTAATTTCACACACATTACTAATAAATGATTGTTTTGTTTTTATTGTATCAAATATTCCTGACCTACAAATTTATAATTTATAAATTCATAATTTCTTGAGTAGTTAGGTAAAACTTAATTAAAAGAGATATAACATTTACATTTATATTTACAATATAAATTTAAATTGGTTTAAAGTGCCATGCATAAAGGTTTTCTTTTCTTTTCTCTTTTGGCTTTTAAAAGAAGAAAAGTTTTGTCTTAAAACATAAATCTTAGAATCTTGTCCTAAATTCTAAGGTTGGAACTCACTGGATCCTATAATGGGTCGTAGTGGCATTTTGACTGGAAGGAAGGATAGAATGAACATCACATGAAAGTCTTGGCTTAAGGTATAACATACTCAGAGATATTTGATTATCACATGGGCAATTTCCATGTAGTTAGTTTAGAACTCTCCTTGAAAAACCAGGTAGCTTTCAGACTAATGGTAAGTAAAGTTCAATGAACTCAATATGGTCTATCTGAGTAATTCAGTTATCTGGGTTTATTGTTCTTCTTTTAAATTATAGGAAGGCTTTTTCTGGAATAACAGTAGATTTGGTGGATAGAAGGGGCTTGTTTCTATCTGTAATGTGCATATAATTCCTACTCGATGGGTCTTTAAAATGAAAAGATCTCTAGTAGCTTTTTGAAAAAATCAACCATTCCTCACAACAAAAGCCCATTTGGACAGATCCAAGATTTGACTTTGCTGGAGCAAAGTGGGCTGATGTGCTAGACTCCCTCCCATTCACTGAAGGTCCTAGACATATACACTCCTGTTTTGCAAATGGGCTCTCACAGGAGTAAATAATGGGACAATGCTGTGAAAAAAATGTGCAAAAAATTATTATCTCTTAAGATAAAACAGAGAGCATCTATTGTTCTGTATGAAATCAGTACCACTGCCATTCTCCAGGACTCTTTGAAACAATTACCAAGTGGTTGAAGTGGTTGGAGGCTCACTTTTATCTTCATGTAGATTGTTCCACATGTAAAAAGGCAAAATTCCAGTAAGGAAAAGAACATGGAGAAGCATTGGAATAAATACTGCCTCTTTTTATATCATGAATTTTATTTAGATTGGTGATTTAAAATGTTAAAGTAAGGTATTCTTTCATTTTGGCTGGCTTTTAAACACTCTTGAATGTTTGCATAAAGTGTAAAATGAGAAGGCTGAGAATCCGTGAGTGTCATCAGATCATTATCATTCCTATAGACTGAGGACAAGCAGCAGACATTAGTTCTACTGCCCATTATTTCAGAAGGGTAGCTATGAAGCTTAATGGAAAAGATAAATGCAAAACACTTGGAAGAGTATTTGGGACATGGTGAATGCTCTGTAAATGTTAACTATCATCACTGTCATCACCAGAATTAGAATATTATACATCTCCACATGAGTAAATGAGAATGAAGGATGAAAATGAACACTTATTGAGTATTCTCTGGGACCATGTGAAAGGGCTTTCACATATTTTGACTCTATTCTCACAACATCTCTGCAAGATTATTATAAACGATTGTGCAGGATTCTGTAGTTATGTTACTCTGGGCAGATTTGACTAATGCTTCTGAGTAACATTTTACTGTGAGCCAGTCATGTCATGTACTCCACGAGGCAAGTCCACATGCACCTGCTTGAATTGCACTGGGAACTGTTCCTACCACTTAATTACGTTGATTCCAAATGGAAAAACAGACTATAAGACATGTTTGCTTATTCAGATACTCCAGACAGGAAAAAAAATCTTCATGAAGAGGAAGTCTTCTCAGAAAGAGGTCTTTGACATCCTCCATTCCTTTCTTTAATTCCTAATTCTTCCTAGAACACTAACAACCTCTCAATGCCTTTGTTCACGGAGTCCCTTTCATTCATAAAATATTCACTAAATTGTCTAAAGCTAGATGCATTTTACATCAGGACTTTGGGTGGCACAGAATCTTTAAAACTCTAAAAGAGGTAAAGAATTTGAAATGGTGGGATTCTAGGTATTATGAGACACTATAGGAGAAATTTGGGGACATTTTGTTGTCCCAGAACTTTCAAAAGACACCACATAACTGGGCACGGTGGTGCATGCCTATAATCCCTCAGCGGCTCTGGAAGCTGAGGCAGGAGGATTTCTAGTTCAAAGCCAGCCTCGGCAAAAGCAAGGCATTAAGCAACTCAGTGAGACTGTCTCTAAATAAAATACAAAATAGGTCAGCGGGTGTGGATGAGTAGCTCACTGTTCCTGAGTTCAATCCCTGGTACAAAAACAAAAACAAAACACCAGATAAGATACCTTTGAGTCAACTTGGAGAATAAATTTTTTTTCATGTATTTCTTGACCTATTTAGTTCATGAATGATCTGAAGATCAGAGCCCTGCACCATCAAAAACTGGTTTCACCACTTTGATATCCACCATCTCTTTTAAAGATACTCATTAAAAAGAAAATTTAATTAGGTTTGCTTCCATCTGTATTTACTTGGCTCTATAAAATCACAGAGAACAGAAAATTTCCCCCTAGGTAACTGCAATGGTCTGAATATGTACTGCAAAATTAATATGCTGAAACTTGATTGCCAAAGAGATCTTATCAAGAGAGGCCTTTAAGAGGTGATTAAGTCATGAGAGCAGAGTTCTCATAAATGATATTAGCAACCTTATAAAAGGGTCAGTGGGAACTAGCAAGGCCCTTTTTGTCCTTCCAACCTTCCTCCACGTGAGAACAAAGCATTTGGCCCCTCTCCTCTGGAGGATACAGCAACAAGGCACCATCTTAAAAGCAGAGACTGGGCCTTAGCCAGACACTGAAGCTGCCAGTGCCTTGATTTTTAACTTCCCAGCCTCCAGAACCATGGAAAACAAATTTCTGTTCTTTATAAATTACTCAGTCTTGGGTATTTTGTTTTAGTAGCACAAATAGACTAATATAGTAACTACTAACTGTTCATTTTTGGTGCTAGGTTTTCTTCTTAATATGAAATATTTAGGTCTTCAATTTATCCTGCATTCACATGAACCAATGACTTCAGGCATAGGAAATCATTTATATTAAGTTTCCACAGGTCCTCTTTTCTCTGCCTTCTCCCCACTCCAAGTTTCACTAAACACTTCCTGATAAGAAATGCTCCAAGCCTTTTGTTTGTTTAATGTCTCCTTTTCCCTACCCAGTGTTGTATTTTGTCTATAATAGATATTCCATAAAAATATTGTTTTGTACCTATTTCAGAAATTTGAAAAATTAAAAGATACCTTTTTTAATCTTCAAAAACAAATTAAGTATTCTTCTTTTCCTTCTTCTTTTTTGAATGGGGGATTGAACTCACTGAGCTATATCTCCAGCCCTTTTTATTTTTATTTTGAGACTCCGTCTCACTAAGTTGCTAAGACTCGTCTCAGACTTTTTATCCTTTTGCCTCAGCCTCCTGAGTTACTGGGATTATAGGCATGTGCCACCATGTGTGGCACACGTATGTAGGTGTCTTTAGGAGGAAAACCATTGTTGTGAATCAGGAATATTCAGAAATGATCTCTCTGGGTAAATAACTATAGATTAGGGTTATCAAAAGTTATCATAGTAAAATGATTCTATAGTATAAATGTAGGGCTTTTAAGATGAGAAATCTGAATCTCAGTGGCTCAGGAGGCTGAGGCAGGAGGATCACAAGTTAGAAGCCAGCCTCAACAACTTAGTGAGACCCTGCTTCAAAATGAAAAAGAAAAAGAAAAATGATAATGAGGGGCTAGGGTTGTGGCTCAGTGGTAGAGCACTTGCTTAGCATGTGTGAGGCACTGGGTTCTATCCTAAGCACCACATAAAATATAAATAAAATAAAGGTATTGTGTCCATCTACAACTAAAAAAAATCTTTAAAATAAAAAAATGATAATGAGAGATCTGCCTTCATAGTGGGATTAATGCCATTATGTAAAGAGGAGTTCATCCCCTTTTGCCTCCCTGACCTACCACCTTCTACCATGTGATGACACAACAAGAAAATCCTCATCAGTGCCTTGATTTTGGACTTGCCAGAATCTAGACATATAAGAAAATTAACATCTGTTCATTATACATTACCCTACCCGGTCTGTGGCATTCTGACATAGCAGCACAAAGTCGACTAGGCCAATAAGACAAGTCTTAATGCAAAAGAAAAAGTTGGTAAGTTTACCAGAATTCTGGAAATCCATGAAGCAGTAGCATAAGCGGTTTGCCTCTTTCTCCAGCAGCAACATAGTGAAATCTTAACCCAGAATCCTAAAAATGGAAAGCATAAAATTTTAGTGATGTTTGGTGTTGATTGTCAAACTAATAATTTAGTATTTCCTTCATTTAAAAATATTTGAATTAACATCAAGAAATAAAATAAATATTATTAATTTACAAAAAAACCCCATGATCTATCAATAGGATAAGTGTACTTATTCACTTTTGCCTACATTCCCTTCACAGTATCTTCCCTTCTCATTCTTAGTGTAAGGTCAATTTATATATTTTGAGCATCTGAAGCCATGTCACAATTTGTAACTTTCATTTATTGATGTGTCACACTTCATCTCACTCAAATTCTGCAGGATATGTCTGATCTGTGGAATTCTGATCTGAATTGATAATCCTGCCAAGTTTACCTCCGAGTCATGTACTTTTCTCAGCTTGCCCGTCAAAAGCTGTGCCATCAGTTATATAATTCACACCTCCTTCCCTTATTTTTAGGTCTCTCCTTCCCACATTATTATTTTGAGTGTTGCATGTACCATTCCTCTTGCTGCCTGTTCCTCATGGCACATCAGTGTGTATTTCTAACTGAAGAATACTTTGAGTGCTCAAGGCTTCCCTGTGTACTTTGGGAGACAAGAAAGCCCAAGGTGAATAGAGAATAGAAGTAAGAGAAGAATACAGCAAATAAGCAAATTGAAGAAAAGAAAGTAGAGAAACAGCAAGAAAGAAAAGCAAAAACTGAATGCGAGGAAAGAAACCAAGAAGCTGAATGACAGATACTGGGTTTTATACAGATTACCCAAGCAATTGGATTTTCAGATGTAAAGGATCCTTAAGAGTCATCTAATTCAACACCATAAATTTATATATTTAGAAAATGAGACCCAGGTGGGTCTGGTGGTGCATGCCTGTAATCCCAGCGTCTTGGGAGGTTGATGTAGAAGGATTAAAAGTTGGAGACCAGCCTTAGCAACTTAGCAAGACCCTGTCTCAAAATAAAATAAAATAAAAAAGAACTGGAGACATAGTTCAGTGGTAAAGCACCCCTGGGTTCAATCCCTAGTCCAAAAAAAGAAAGAAAAAATAAAAGAAAATGAGGACTAAAGATGTAGCACAAGTCATAAAGGTGGGTGGAAGCAGAGCAGTGACTAGAATCCCCATCTTGCCCTAACTCCCAGGACAATGTTCTTTCCACTCCTTAGTTCTACATCTCTGGGGAACTCTTTAGGAGGCTAGAGTAAGAGGAAAGGCATTATGAAGAATTCTAGATGGTTCACATATTACTTTTAGTCCTCAAGTTGAATAAAGTTAGCAAATCTGACTTGGTCCTCAACATCAGAATCCCTTCTTAGAAGTTCAATACTTTTTTTGTGTGTGTGCTGGGTCTTAGAGGATGAAGCAATACATACTTTATTGCACTATATGCCAGACACTATTCTAAGGTGGTGGTGGTGGTGGTGTGTGTGTGTATAATTTGGGAGCAAATATTAACTCACTTAATTCTTATATTAATCCTAGGCTGAACAAGGGCAAGAAGAACCTTTCTTCAGTGACCTGTGTAAAGAAACCTCTTGCCCTTCTTGCCCTTCTGAATTCCAGCTGCTGGGCAATTTAGCTCTTAATAGGAAGTCAGGACTTGGTGACATAAACATCTCCTCATAGGATGCTGGTTTTGAAAGGCCTGTGAGTCATACTGTAGAGTGGATTACAGGCGCCATTTCCTTTTCCCACTTGGAGTCTTAGGAAATAGAATATTTGTGAGCCATGAGAAAGCTTAGGACAAGCATGGATAATTAAGGAGTGCATGCATAGTTGGCATATACTTTTAAAAAATTTTTTTAGAAGTTGATGGACCTTTATTTTATTCATTTATTTATACATGGTGCTGAGAATCGAACCCAGTGCCTCACACATGCTAGGCAACGCTCTACCATTGAGCCTCAGCCCCAGCCCCGGCATATACTTTTTATTCCATTCCTTTGGTCCCTGACTTCATAAGCCTGCTTCCCTCCTCACAAACATATACTATTTATTCATTGTTTCATGCTGACTATTCATCTGTGGTCAAAATAGACTCCTGATTTCCAAAGACTTATTCTGTTTATCTCAAAATTTGGGCATGGACAGCCGCCTGAGACAGTAGGATATCACCAGGAACAGTTCCTACAACTGATCTGAGCTCTAAAGGGCAAAAAGGTGGCAGGAGACAGCTTCCCTTTGCAATAGGAAAGGAGCAGAATTATTCCGGGTTGTTATGGCAGGGGGAGGAGGGAAGAACAACACAAGAAGACTCTGATTAGCTAACTCCACATTCAGAAACCAACCAAGACGCCTGCAAACCGGATTTGCTGTTTGTCATCTATCTCTGTCTCTGTCAGTCTCTGTCCCTCTACCCCCCCCCCCCCCCCCGCCACACACAGGCTTACAAATCCGACCCCTCTCACGCCGCACTTCATCCCACCTGCCTCTCCCCTTGGCATCTTCCGGGTCCCCACCACGCGCCCTGCAGCCAGGGTAACACTAGGGGACGCTGAGCCGGGCGTCATGGAAGGAGCAGCCCCGCGTCCCCCGCCCCCGCGGCTGTCACGTTTCCTCCCGTTACCGCCAGGCCCGCACCGGCCTTCACCTTGATCCGCACATAGCAGTGGGTACCCAGAGAGGGGTCGTTCATGCACGCAGGAGGGTGTTCCCGGGTCACCCGCCGGAAGGTCTGTGCGGGTCCCTTGCCGATGCTCCACAAAAGTTTGAGCAGGTGGATGGAGGCGCAGAGCCCGCAGTAGCAGTACACCAAGGACCAGAAGAGCAGGGACCGGATCGTCACCATCAGGCGGGGCAGGCAATCCCGCAGCCTCGCCATCGGCGGCGGCGGTGGGGCCCGCTGTCCTTCCTTAGGAGCCGGAGAGCAAGCGCCGCGGCGTGTCAGACCGGCCCGCAGTCGCCAGCTCCGCGCGCGCCTCCCCCGGGCTGTGTCACAGCCGGCTCGCGTTCCTTGTCAGCCGCGGGCTCCCGCACACACGCGGCGCGCTCGGGCCCCCGCGCCCAGCTGGGAGCGCAGAGGGGGAGACCCCCGGCTAGCCAGGAACCAGGCAAGGGTGGAGCCCACCCCCCTCTTCCTATTTAACAGTTCCTGAAATTGCGGGCAACCTCAAGGCGAGAGGTTCCAACCGTTCTTCTGGGTGCTGCGGAAGTGCCACTCTTGTTTTGATGGGTGTTCAAATCCTCCCTTGCCCCGCTAACTGTTGGAATTTTATCGGGTCTTCTGGATCAGACTAGTGGGGTGCAGGGAGGAAGGGGGTAGCAAATGACTTTTGTACTGCCTTACAGACATTCCCGACAATCTTCTGAAAATGTCAATATTCTCCAACTAGGTTAAAAGTTGTTTCCAGGCCAACTAGAAAACAAATAGGCACTTTAAATCAAGCTTAGCCCCTGGCGACCGTCTGTTTTCTGTCCCTACAAGTCCTCCCCACCTCCATCTTTGTTTCTTTTGCCACAGAATTGTATAAAAGGAATCATATGTAACCTTTGCTTCTGGCTTCTTTCACTTAATTGAGATCCACACACGCTGTTGCATATAGCTTTTCTTGCTGATTACTATTTCATAGGTATACCATAATCATTTGTTACCCAATTTCCCAATTAAAGAACATTTCTTTCATTTCTATTTTTTCTTCTTTCTTCTTCTTCCTTCTCTCTCTCTCTCTCTCTCTCTCTCTCTCTCTGCCAGTTTGGGGATGCTATAAATAAATCCACTCTAAACAGTCATGTAAAGTTCGTGTGTGTACGTGTGTGAACAACATGTTTTTACTTCGTTTGGATAAATACTTAGAAGTAGGATTGCTGGGTCAGGTAATAAGTGTACATTTACCTTTATGAGAAACCATCAGATTGGTTTACAAAGTGACTGCACAGCATTGGCTGCACAGTGGTAGAGCCCATGCCTGTTATGGGAGAAACCCTGGTTTCTTTTCCTAGTACCAAAAGAAAACAATAAAAGGTAGCTACACAATTTTGAAATCACATCGCCAATGTGAAAGAATTAATGAGTTAGGGCATCTACTATTGTATTCCAGAGGTATGAAGTGGGTATTGCATTGACATTTTGATTTGCGTTTACTTAATGACTAATATTGGGCAGCTGCTATATACTTTTGTCACTCAGATATATTCTACTTTTACAAAGTATCTGCCAATCTTTTGGGGTTTTATTTGTGTGTGTTTGAGAGTTCTGTATATTATTGTTACAAAACTTTTTTCATACATGATGTGATTTGCAAATATTTCACTCTTTTCAGAGTAAAAGTTTTAATTTTTATAAGGTCAATTTTCCATGTATAAATCATGTCTTTGATGTCAAATATTAAAGGATCTTTGCCTAGCCACGGAGCCTAAAGATTTTTCTCTAAGTTTTACATTTTACATGTAAATTCATGTTCATGATCAATTTTGAGGTAATTTTTGTATAAGGGGAGGTTCAGGTTGAGGGGTTTTTGTTGTTTTGCCTATGGATATCCAGTGCCATTGGTGGAAAAGACCATCCTTCCTCTATTGAATTGTGCATGTTTGCCTCATTTGTGTGGCTCTGTTTCTGGGATCTCTATTCCATTCCACAGATCTTTAGGTATTTGGGTTGATTTATTATTTCCTTCTCTTTCTGCTTCCCTCACTTCCCCCCTTTTTATAATTAACTTCATTTGTAAACATTTTCTATCATGTTTCTTCCTGGTTTGTAATGGCTTCTCTAGGATATATACTTGGAGGATATATATACATACATATATACATACATACATACATACATACATGCTAGGATATATTACTGAATAACTATGCAACTGAACAAAAGAGCTGGGTGCAGGGGCACATGCCTGTAATCTCAGTGACTGTAATCTCACTGAGGCAGAAGGATTGCAAGTTCCAAGCCAGTCTCATCAATTTAGTGAGATCCTGCCTCAAAATAAAAAATAAAAAGGGCTGGGGATATGGCTCAATGGTTAATTACCACGGGTCGATCCACAGTATAAATCAAACACACAAAAATAATGTCAAATTGTTTATAAAATGGTTATATCTATTTATGTTCCTGACTACTAGCATATGAGTTTCCCCTGATAATCTCCAACATTTTTTTGTTTTCTTTTTTGGTACTGTGGATTAAACCCAGAGGTACTTTATTCCCAGTCATTTTTTTATTTTGAGATAGGATCTCACCAAGTTGCTGAGGCATGTCTGGAACTTGTTATCCTCCTGTCTTAGCCTCTGGAGTTGCTGGGATTATAGGTATGCACCATCATGCGCAGGCTCTTCAATTTTTTTTTTGGTAATGATGGAGATATTATTTTAGCTAATTTATAAGTAAAGACTAATATCACTTGTGGCCTCAAATTTCACTTCACTCAATATTAAAGAAGTTGAATATCTTTTCACGTTTATTGGTATATGCATTCCTAAATTGAAATGCTTACATGTGACAGAGTATTACCAACACTCATATTCAGAATTTCCCAGGCTTGCAGTCAGGAATGACCAAGTGATTGTGTTCTGGTCAGCAGGATGTAAGCAAAAGAGGCCTCTTTCAAGTCTGGCCATTAAAAATTTTATGTGATTTTCTAGCCCTATTTTCCTGTTCTACATCAGCTTTAGAGACTACATTCTTCAGGTGGCATAACTAACAAATGGAATAGGGCAACTCAAACTGCTTTACTTTCAATAAAAATTGAATATCCCTTATACATGTCTTTTAGGGTAGAACATTTTGTGGTAAAACGATGTTTTTTGTTTTTTTTTTTTAATTTTACTCTCCTTTTGTTAGTTTTACTGAGTTCAGAATTTCAAGCTGAATTTCTCCCTCTGGTTTTCCTTTTTATTTTAAAAAAAACTGGTGGATAAACATAAATATAGCACAATTACCTCTGATTATTCTTATTTTATAAATGCAGATCTGTGATCTATAATGTGAAAGAAACCTGCAGTTAGTATTGAAATGCATACAGATTTTCCTTCACTCATTCAAAAACTTAGAATCACATAAACTTAGAATCTCATCAGTACACACTATCCTATGACAAATGATTCAGAACAGGGTGCAAAGAAACCATATGCTAACATATCCAGAAAGTTTGTTAATTAAAAAAAACAGAAGTAACCATGATTAAGATACAATAACTTATTGATAACCAATTGTGCCCTAAGGGCACTGTCAAAATAGAAGCTCCAGCAGAAAAAAGGCTATAGATACACAATGAGAAAATGAACTGCAAGATGCACACATGTATAATGCTGGGAAAAAAAAATCACAGTCCTCCAAAATTCTTCACATTTCAGACTGACAACTTTCTCACAGAACTTTAAAGATTTATAAAATCCCACTGTTTTTGGTGTTCATTGTTTCGGACAACTCATCGTTATTTCTATTTTGGTGGGGAAAAAAAAAACCTTCTATACAGCTCCTTTTCCCTAGCTGCTTGCAAAATTTTATTTGCTTATGCTGGTATGCTGGCTACTGAAAAGTGTTGTAGGTATGGATTTCTTTTCCATTAGTCTGCGTGCAATATTCTGCTTCCAAGAGAAAAGGACTAATTTTTCTCAATTTTAAGAAAAATCACATTATGGTTTCCCCAAATTAATGACTCTCCTTATTCTCATGGTTGGTTCCAAGAACTCTTAATTAGATGTATGTCAGAACTTTTCATTTTATCTTATAATCAGAGGTTGGCAAAATTTCTGATACTTTCTCAGTTAGATGTCAGATGGGGGCTGGGGACATGGATCAGCAGTAGCATGTGTGAGGCACTTGCCTGGCATGTGTGAGGCACTTGCCTGGCATGTGTGAGGCACTGGGTTTGATTCTCAGCACTGCATATAAATAAATAAAGTGTTCAACAACATATATATATATGATGTCAGATGGTAAATATTTCAGTCTTTGAGAGTCAGTTTCAGTCACAATTACTGAATTTTATCATTACATTCTACAAAAGCATTTGTAGACATGATATAAAAAAATGGATGTCACTGTGTTCCAATAAAACTTACAAAACCAAGAAGTTGGATTTGACCTGTAGGCAACCGTTTGCAAGCCCTAATATCTTAAGTTCATATATATATAGTTTTCTCCTCCTTGAGTCCTTGTGCTGTACCTGGTATTGTATTTGAATGTATTTTCCAGCTCACTGTGCACATGCTGGGCAAGTCCTCTACCACCTCTGAGCTACATCCTAAGCCCCAGATCATTTATTTTGTCTTCACCTGTGTTGCAACTGTTTTAACTCATCCATTGAGGTTTTTTAAAAAGTTGTCTATTTCAACACTTTATTTTCTAGAAGTTTCATTTTTTTTCCTAAATCTGTATATAACCTCTCCCCACCCAATTCTTTAAACATTTTACAAATAGGCGTTCTTCTGAAGTCCCCAGGGAGAATTGGGTGAGAGGTTATATATAATTTCTGCTTTCAGTCATTGTAAGGTTATTTTCTTTGTTCATCTTTGATCATGAGTTAATTTCCTAATCTAAACTTGTGGTGATTTGACTTCTTTCTCTAGCCAGCCTGGGAACTTTAGCCTCTTGAAGACCTTCGACTTCCCACCTCACTATTGGCCAGTGGCACAATTAGCATGCTTAGCATGGCCTTTAACATCGGACTTTGAATAAGTTCCCCAATCCAGTTGCTTACTGCTCTGTTCCCAACTAATTGTGGTGTAGAATACCAGAGAGAATTTTACTGCCTCTGCACTCAAAAATAGGTCCCATGAGCCTGTGGTGGTGGCACATGCCTGTAATCCCAGCGGCTTGGGAGGCTGAGGCAAGAGGATTGAAAGTTCAAGGCTAGCCTCAGCAAAAGTGAAGTGCTAAGCAACTCAGTGAGACCTTGTTTCTAAATAAAATGCAGAACAGGACTGGGGATGTTGCCCAGTGGTTGAGAGCCCCTGAATTCAATCCTCAGTACCCCCTCCTCCCCCCAAAATAGGGTCCGTGGAAAGAAATAAAATTGGCAGTTCTCTAAACTTCATTATAATCTAATTTTGATTAAAATCCTAACAGTGCTTAAGTTCATTCAACTTTTACAAATTAGATAATAATAAATTTTTATACAATAACAGGCAATTCAAAGGTTCAGTAAATAAACTGTGGTGGCATAACTGACAATTCATTTGGAAGGGAAGAAAGTATTTGTTCCCTATCTCATAACACAGATAAAACTCTGGAATTCTACTATAAAAATATCTGGATTTTAGGTGCAAAGAAAAAAAAACTTGATGTGGGAATTTAATATTCAGATATCATAAAGGAAAATTCAGATATGACTACATAAAATATATAATTTTAATGGGAAAAAAGAGCCTCAAGAGACCTACAATAGATTATAAAATAATCCAAAACAAAAGGCTAACATATAAAAAAACCCAAAAGCAAACAAAATAGAGCATAGAAGGATTAGAAAAAGAGGCCAAGAAGAATGACCAGGCAACTCACATGGCAGACAAGTATAAGACAATTAACTCCACTTGTAGCCTGGGAAATAAAATTGAAAGAAAAAAATATATATTCTTTTCAATCTTATTAACAAAAAAATGAGTGCAATAACCTCCAATGGTGGTGAGAATAACAGGAAAGTATTTTCAAACTTGTAATAATACTAGTATACTCTGACATATTTTGAAACAGTTATCTGACAGCATCTATTAAAGTTAAAACTACTTTCTTTGACTGTACCTTCTCACTCAGGAATCCTGTTTCAGAAGCTTTACCCATTTAGAAATACAAGTACAATTATGTAATACTATATAAACAGAATATTTACTTCAGCATTGTTTGTTAGTGGTAGAAAAAGGTAATAAGCAATTGGACCAAGGGAACTTTTTATATAAATATGATAGAGCTATACTAGTGAAGGATAAACAACCTTTAAAAAACAATGAATGTAGTTCATCTAATGATCTAGACCTAGATAGATGCTCATGATGTATTAAGTAAAATGTACGGATAGCCATATTTTTGTAAAAATAATTCCCTTATAACCTCCTCTCCACATGTCCACATTTGGATCAGTATAAATAATATATATATATATCTTCCTAGAACTGGAGTAGAGGATAGAAATTTTTCTTATTATTTCTGAACATTTTTATTTAAGTCACATCTAAAAGCTTTGTAATTAAAAATATTATAAAATTCATACTTGGATATAATATTCAAGTATAAAAGAGTTGTAACATGATTTTTGAGCTGGCAAATTGTTTTTGACTATTTACTTCTACATAATTATATTCAAATTAATAAACAAGTAATGTATAAGAATATTTGTATGACAAAATATATACAAAGAATATATAGAGAAGTATAAAGAAACAGAAATTGTCCAATAATAACTATACTAAAAACAACTGAATTGTGCACTTTAAAAAGAGTTTTTAAAATAATTTAAAGAGTTATTATAAAGAAAAACAAAGGATGGGCCAATGTGAGAAGCCAACATAAAAGAAGAAAATAACAAGTTCTATAATTGATCTTTCAGAAAAACTACAATTTGTATACTGAAAACCATCTACAGGAGGGAACATTGACAATAAAAACCATAATTACTGGAGCAATGATCCTGGGAAGTTAAGAAAGAATTGTTAAAAGATGCCCTAACAGGGACAAATGAGATGAGAACGAGGGAAAATTCATTTTTTGTAAAGGAAGGGAGAGAAGAATATATTACAGTGATGATTGTTGTAGTGGTATTGGAAGCCTGTCAAAGATATTAGGATTATTTCTGTCACCTCTGTGAAAAAGCAGCAAGAAACAGGTAGCAGAGACTAATGGTGGGTGAGGTAATATTGAATAGATGTCTGAAGTGGAATGGAGACATGAAGTAGCTGACTGCCTAGGGAGAGTGAACAACGCATGGAAACTTAATTTCCAGCCAACACTAAGGCTCATTTGAGGTTGTGCTCAGAATTTTAAAGTGAGAATGGTTATTGTGGTTGCATATTTTTTCTAAACATATTTAGTTTCACTGATGCAGAGCAGGTGGTCAGATTTCATAAGGATTTGAGTTTTGCAAAGTGAATACAACAAAGGAAGAAGCAATGGAATTGAGAGGGTATGCAAGGGAATGATTATAATAATGTATTATAAACTTAGGACAAGCAGAGAAGTCAGAGTATGAAAGGGAGAAGTACTGTGTTTTGTTTTATGCTGGGAATTGAATTCAGGGTCTTGCATATGCAAAACACATATGCTCCACCACTGAACTACACCTCCAGCCTGAGAAGCTCTGTGAAAAAGATTAATGGAATTGTAGGTCTTGGTGAGGTCTTAAAGACTGTTGGTGTCAAGGGCTTATACAAAGGAATAGACAAGAATAGGAGGAAGCAATAAGAAAACATGTGTTGAAATTAACTTTATGGAAGGCTTTTAGTAATTGGTTATAGCAAAGGAAAGGGGTGCTGAACCTGTTTTTGTTCATTAAGATTAGTCTGATGAGATGAAAAATTTGAAGCTGGGAGCTTTTAGGGAGAATGGAAGGAGAGAATGGTTTGCAAGTGGCATTGCAAAGGTCAAGAAGAATCACTAAAAAAATAAGCACAAAATGAGAGCTGCAGGGATTAGAGAAAAGGATCTGAAATGTTAGTGTGTATGTAAAGCAAGTGGAGGGCTTGTTCAACTACAGATTGCTGGACCTCACAACCAGAATTTCTGATTTGGTAATTATGAAGTCTGAGAATTTGCATTTCTAAAAACTTCCCAGATAAAGCTGATACAGCTGGTCCAGGAAACACGTTTTTTTAACAACTCAGAACAAAAAGAGGAAAGAAATATTTACTTTTTATGAATCCCAGAAACAACAAAGAGGTTTTAGGAGCTGAAGAGCAGTGATAGATGTTACCAGAAAAGAAGTTCTCACAAAACCAGACTGTAGTTGAAGACAGTTACATATAAGAGAAAACAATCTAGTACAAAAATAGTGTATAACATTGGAAGAATCAGTTATTAACCAATACTCTTCTCCACTAAGCTGATTTCAACCAACCTATGAAAACTTGCCTTAAATTTGAAGTTAAGTGTCCATTTGGCTCTCTGTATGTAATCTTTATGTTATATATAATATTTTAGGAAAATAATATAATACATACTGTTTAGTATATACATACTAATTTCTTGGTTAAAAATAGATATGTTTCAATAGGAATAGTTATCACTTTAATTCTGGTTGTAACAACACTATTTTAGCCACTAATCATGTTTTTAAAGTGATTGATGATCTAAAGATATTTTAAATATTTGTCATATTATAAAATAAATAAGGTCAAGAAAACTTTCTTATTCTTTATAAAATACATACACACTTTGAATTTTTACTTTAGATGGTATCAAATAGTGCCTAAATTGTGTTACACTTCAAGAGTCCAAACATTTAAAATACATGAAGCTAATACACATGATTTATACAACTTGAAAATGACAAAACAAAAATATTTTACAGAATAGTTAAATAATACTTTCTATAGTTAAGTAAAATTAAACATTCATTGCTATCACTTATACATATTAATAAATATCTGATAAATTCCTACAGAAACTCGCATACATAATATTTACTGATATTTGGCCAAATTCAACATCTTTCAAGCCATAGGTAATATTTATTTAAATTAAATTCAGTATAAATTTTGAATACAGAATCAGCAGAAAACCTTATAAAACCTGATACTCAAGTATTATTTATTAGAAGCTCTAAGTATTTCTTTTTGGAGGGATGGCTACTAAGGATAAAACCCAAAGGCATTCTATCAGTGAACTACACTTCTAGACCTTTAAATTTTGTCTTTTAATTTTGAGACAGTCTTGCTATGTTGCCAAGACTAGCCTTAAACTCACAATCCTCCAGCCTCGGCCTCCCAAACAGCTGGGATTACAGGCGTGCACCACCATGCCTGGCATAGAAGCTCTAAAAATTTTAAAAGCAGGCAAATATTTATTTAAAATTAAAAATCTCAACAGGAACTATGTTTTTAATACACTTTTTACATATTCCTCATTAAAAAAAAGTCAGGGATTATCTCTTTTGGATTTTCATTGCTTAGAATAGGGCCTATAATGTATAGATGACAATTATTTGGAGAAAGAACAACATCTGGGAATCTATTCAATTTTAGGGATCTAAAGAACAAAATTTCCTATAAATGATGCCATTAAAAAATGAACATATAGCTATTTAAATGTAAGTGAAAACTGTTTAATCATTTTAGAGTGATCAAAATACAATATAAGATTGATATTTAGGTGTCTGAAAGCAATCATTTTACCATATGCACTTTAATCTTTTATATTATCCATTTAAAGTTGATGGTTAATCTAAAAACTGCATTTTAATCAAAGTTGTTTTCAAACATTGTCATAATGTCGCTTTGAAGAGTCATATCAATGGTACCCGCCATCTGTAAAAAAGAGAACATTTTAATTACTTTTAAAATGAATGCCTTTATTATAGTTATATAAAAATGATCATGCAACATTTGGGAACAGATCATACAAATGCAAACAACTTATTTAACATAATGAATTTGTATATAATTTTTATTTCTTTAAAAATACTACTTGGTTTCCTTAATATATTGTTCATGTGGTAAACAAAATTAAACCTTATGGACATGAAGAATTAGTTTGACTTCTTTCTCCAAGTAAGACATAAATCTCTCAATATTGAATGTGAACTGAGAGCCCGGCATAGTGGTGCATGCCTGTGATCCCAGTTACTTGGGGAACTGAGGTAGGAAGGTCCAAAGTTCTAAGTCAGCCTGGTAAATTTAACATCCCCATTCTTTTGCCTTGTATTGTTTCAAACAATACAAGGCAAAAGAATGAGGATGTAGCTTTTGAATAGCTATAGAGTTTGTATAGCATAATTTGAGGACTTGACTTCAATCCCCAGTGCCACCACAAAATAAAAACAAAAACAAAAACAAAACATTGTTTTATTTATTTCTGTAACCAACTAGTGCTGGACACATAAAATTATTCTCTAAATGAACCAATTTTCTCTGTGTGAGATAATTACAACACAGGAAATTAAAGCTATGGACCTTCCTTGATTCTGCCACTTACTGTGCAACCTAAGGCAAATTATTTGACTGAATCTATTCTATATAGACATATTTGTGAAGATCAAATCAAACTGCATGTATAACAATCAGAAAAATGCATTATTAAATGCTAAAATGCTTTTAAAAATAAGCTGAAGTAGAGAAAAAGCTAATCAAGGAAACAAATGTTAACTAAGCTTTTTTTCTAAATGCTCTTGTTATAAATATAAAGGTTAGATATGCCTTGCCATCTGATAAGACATCAAATGTTAAAATTTTAACACCACTTCCCTCCAATGAATAGCAACAGATCAGAATAATAAGTAAAAACAGAAATTTGCAACCAGTTGGTTGGCTTTCTGGATATGAACTTGAATACTGGTGATGCAGAACAAAATTAAGAATTACTACCTATCAAAAGGGTAATAAAGGGTATGTCTAACTCAATAAACTATAAAAAATTCTTATAATTTTTCTTAGAAACAAAAATATACTTCTTAAATCCTCAACCAGGCAACTTTACTAATGTCCAGCTCCTAAGATGCTGAAGTAGACATCTAGCCTAGATAATTCCTTAAGGTGCTTAGGCCTGCAAAATGAGAGTTAGATATGTACTCCTAGTCTAACTATCATGTGATGCTACTATAATACAGATGTACTGTAAAATTTGAAGAATATGTAATGAAACCTGTTTTTACTTAAAAGTTGTAAATATATTTTAGGTCCTCTTCCACTTTGACTAAAATCTGTACATCAGGAATCTCAACTTATTGGTAGAGAAACAGTTATTCTGTATACCAGTTAACTTTAGATTCCATAACTTAAATACTAACTAATGTTCTATAACTGACACCATAGGATGTATATTCCTTTCTCTGTGGGATACACACTTTAACTATTCAAATTTAAGACCAAAAGCTTGGTTCAAGAAAGTGGCATGAGGTTAGCTTTTGAGGGTTATTTTAAATGTCAAAATATAAAAATTTTTCCCAACAAGCATCAGTCAACTAACTGAAAAATTAAGATTTAGGTTGTCAAGAATAATAAAAGAGCCAGGTGCACTAGTGCATGCCTAGAATCCCAGCTACCTGGGTGGCTGAGGTGGAAATATTGCAATTTTGAGGCAAGCCTGGGCAACTTGGTGAGACCCTGTCTCAAAATAAAGACTAAAAAGGGTTAGGGATGTAGCCACAGTGGTAAAGTACCCCTGGGTTCAATCCCCAGTACCAAGCTTCCCCAAATAAAAACAAAACATCCCAAAACAATGAAAACAAAATAACAACAACAAAACCAATCCATTGGCTAAAAGTGCAAGGATAAAGATTTTTTTTTTTTTGGACTGGGGATTAAACCCATGGGCCCTTAACCACTAAGCCATATCCCCAGCCCTTTTTTGTATTTTATTTAGAGAGAGGATCTCACTGAGTTACTTAGAGCCTCACTAAATTGCTGAGGCTGGCTTTGAACTCGTGATCCTCCTGCGTCAGCCTCCCAAGCTACTGGGATTATAGGTATGAGCCACTGTGCCTGGAAAGGATAGAAAAAATTTTACCATGCTAACACTAGTCATAGAAAGGTTAAGTGCGTATATTAAATGTCAGAGTAAATAATATTACCAGAAATAAAGATTACTTCATTATGAAAAGAGGAACATAACAGAGGACGTGAGAATATAAGAATCCTAAACGTTTAGATAACTGATAATAGATTCAAAATAACTGATAATAGATTCAAAATATGTAAAACAAAAGGACATAATTAGGAGGATTAGGAAAATAAATCTACAAGTATGTAATTGAGGATATCAATGCTTTTTTTCCTCAATAATTGATAGAACAAGCAGCAGAAAACCAGCAAGTATATAGTAGGCTTGAATAATACTATTAACCAATTTGACTTGATCAACACTCTACCCAACAGCAGCAGAATACCCATTTTTCTCAATTGTACACAGAGTATCCACCAGAGTAGACCACAAAATATTTGCCTAAACAAAGAATTCAAATTCAGACACTATATGTTCTTGATTGTCAGGGGCTAGAAGGAAAGTCTCCTTCAAAGAATAGCCTGACATTTACAAGAAACAGTCCCCTGGGAGACATCCTGCAGCTGGCAGTTTTACCACCCACATCCAGCAACGCTGATAAGAGAGCTTCCCCATCCCCAGCATATAAATACCCCTGTGTGAACAAAAAGTTTGCAGCTTGATCAGAACTCCTGCCTTGCTGTCATCCCTCCTGTCTCTTGTCCCTTCATTCCTCCCCGCCTAGGTTTGTGCCCTCGTTGATGTGTCCTGCCAGTCGGGACACTTGATTTACATTAGAAACTACTAACAGAAATCACTACAGAAAATTCCCAAATATTTGAAAGCTAAATTATAAATACTTCTAAAATAAACTCAGGGTTAAAATGACTTAATTTTAGTTTTTAAAATATGTACATTAGGACTCCTAAATGAAAGGTTCTTAATCTAGCAGTTAATTAAGGAAACATTGATCTGAAACAAATAGCATATCTTTTGGCTACAACTCATAAGTGATTTGCAGATTTTTCAAGATTAATAATATATGGCCAATCACTTTTGTGCCATTTTGTGCTTAATGCATGCTATTTCATTTCATCTTCATAACAGGCATTATTATTTACTTTTTATAATGGAGCAAACTGGTCATAGATTAAATGAACTGCCAGAGTTCAAAAGTCTAGTAAATAGCAGAACTCAGGATTTGTATTTTTTTTTTTTAGAGAGAGTGAGAGAGGAGAGAGAGAGAGAGAATTTTAATATTTATTTTTTAGTTCTCGGCGGACACAACATCTTTGTTTGTATGTGGTGCTGAGGATCGAACCCGGGCCTCACACATGCCAGGCGAGCGCGCTACTGCCTCAGCCACATTCCCAACCCCAGAACTCAGGATTTGAACCACAGGGTTTTAGTAGCTTGAGGAGCAACACTACATTATGCTTGCTTCTTTTGACTATAACATTTTTATTTTAAGCCGAATGTAGAACCTGATTCCCACTATAGAGGTAACTCCACTGTTACTAAAAAAACAAACAAACAAAAAACACCCTGAATGTATCTTTGAATATGTAAAAGACAAAGCTCTATTAAATATTTGTTAGGTTTAGCAAACTAAAATTCACTTACTGCTTCTCTCCTCCTTCGTTCTTGCTCTTTCTCCCTTGCTAAATTACGGTCTTTGAGAAGCCACAGCTTGCATTTATCTTGAGCATCCAATGACTGCTGATGTTCTTTCTGCTCTTCTCCATTGCATTTGTTTTGCATTTTATTTGAAAAAGATTCTAGAGTCAATCCATTTCCAAGGTCCCTTAAAGAAATAGTAAAATTCAAAGTAGGTTTCAAGTTCCTTAAAAAAGATAACCATTATCTTTTACTTATAGGACAGAAAAACTTTAGGACATTTCTGGAAAATAATGTTTTTATAACTTGGTAATATCTGTATCTTTACCAGCTTAATGACTTGATTATTTCTGTCTTCTTCAAAACAGATACTACACTTAGAAAAAAATATTAATAAAAATGTATTTTTGCCATTACAATTTATTCTGTATTTTACTAAATAGATGAACCATAGTCACTTGACAAATACTTTTTTTTTTTTAAAGAGAGAGTGAGAGAGGAGAGAGAGAGACAGAGAGAGAGAGAATTTTTAATATTTTTTTTTAGTTCTCGGCGGACACAACATTTTTGTTGGTATGTGGTGCTGAGGATCCAACCCGGGCTGCACGCATGCCAGGCGAGCGCGCTACCGCTTGAGCCACATCCCCAGCCCGACAAATACTTTAAAATATATTTCTATACCTCCCAAAGGCTCCTTTAACCAAGTAAATTACAAACCTCTGATTTTCTTGAGATACTTTTGGTTCCTTTGTATTTTGTTCCAGGTGTTTCCGTATTAGTTCTTGTGTTCGAGCTTTTACTTCTTTTTCTATTGCTGCTTTTCTAAATTGATTGAAGAGCTCATCTGAGGATTTCAGTACACCTGGTGTTTTCACCGGTTTGCCTAAACTTTTCCAAGAATCAGCATTCTTAATCTTTATATCCTAAAATAAATATTTGATTCAGTCTATCTGTAGATGCCAACCAAATTTTGGAAGACAATCTCTTTTGATACAGTATTAGATGAAATTAAGATTCCAAAGGCCTTTATGCACCTTTACTAAAAGGGCCACTAAAGTCAGAAGGAAAATGAAAATAGGATAACAAATTATATAAACTTAATTCATTGAAGACCAAATAGCATAGTCCCCAACTATTTCAACTTAATGTGAGACATATGTATTAACTACATAATAACTTGCAAGAAGCATAAAAATAAGTATACTTTTCACTGTAATCAAGATACTTATGATCCTATAGGGAAATAAAAACAAATACACAAGTGATTAACAAGAGTTGAAGTAAGATTATGCCATAAGGTTGGAATGGCATGGGATTCGTTGAGAACTCTCTGACATGTCTTTCCTTTTAGAGTAAGAAGACAAAAATTAATGGATGTAGTTACCAATTCTTAATATATGCCATGGTTGAGATCAATGCTGCCCAATAGATATATGTGTAATTAAAAATTTTTAGTAGCCACATTTAAAGTCTTTTAAACTTAAATTTTAATTGTTATATTTTACTTAATATACTATTTCAATATGTAATCAATATAAAAGACTTAAGATATTTCTTTTTTCATACTAAGTCCTCAGAATTGTTATTTATGCTCATAGCATATTTCAAATACAAAAGTGATTAGCAACAATTAGGCTGTAAGTAAATTCATAACTTAAAGTAGTTATGAATTATATATTTATATAAAATTATATATTTATATATATATAAAGTAGTTATAAATATATAGCTGAGTTGCTCCAAACGTATTTATGTTTTTCAATAACTGAATTGTATTCGTTTTAAATTCAAATTAAGTAAAAAATAAATAGTAAAACTTAGTTCCTCAGTTTAGCCACTTTTCAAAGACTTAGTAGCCACCTGGGACTAGAGGCTACCATACTGGACATTTCAAGTCTAACTGGACTTTCTAAGAGTTAATCTGTATGACAATGGTAAAGAGAAAGGATTATGCAATATCCTGATGACTTTATGATTATCTCCTTAATAATTATGATTGATTGCTCTTTCAATACATTTTCATGAAATATTAGTATAACATTATACTAATGTTCCATACAAGGCAAAAGAATATTTATGACTGATAAATTTGTGTCCTGAAGTAATTAGAACATCTCTCTTCAAATATTACCACATATATAGGGACTTTCATCAATGGTCATTCAATTATGCTTTTGAAATTTTTGCTACTCAACAGGACAATCTATTTTTGTCCTTACCAATGGAATTGGTTTAATACCAGTTCCAGGGATCATGTGACTAATATTTACTCAGCTGAAGAATCTCACTTTCCAACAGGGATTTGAAACAGGACAGGTAATACCTGATAGTATATTTAATAGGGAACAAAGAGAATGAAACCCTGGTCTCTGCTTCAGTGCCCTAAAATTACTGAAATTGTTATTTTATTGTGATAAAATTTTAACAGATTCTAAAACAAGAAAGCTTATATGTGGGATTGAAACATAGGAAAAGTGTTTCAGGTATTGTGAAGAAAAGAATTCTGATAGGCAGACATGAGGATGGAAAGCATTCCTTATGGAACAAAGAACACAATCAAAGATATTAGTAGGTGTGTCTAGAGATAATGAGTAATTCAGTTTAAATTAATTATAAAGCACATTTTGTTAAGATTGATAAGCTAAATTGGGATCACAACATAGATCTGTTTAATCTTTAAAGGCAGAAGTTGCAAATCACTAAAGCTTTTATGCAGATGAAAAACATGATCAAGAACTAAAATAAGAATGTTGAGACTTAATGGATTAGAACACAGAGAATCTCAAGTGAGACATACCAGGACCAATTAATGATGTTAAAATAACCATATTGTACATTACAAGTCTAGTTGGCCTTTATAAGAGTTTATCCAACAATGGTAAAGAAAAAATATTAAAGTAATAAGGTTTGGTTTTGGTAGTGAAAAGGGAAAATGAATTATCCTTAGAGGTAAAACCCAAAGAATTTAGCAACTCCTTCACTGTAGGAAATTGAGAAGTTGTCAAAAATGATTAAAACTTATAAGAGGTCAGATTTAAAAGTATATTTTGAATCATCTGCATAGATACCATAAACTGAAGTCACGATGGTACATGTTCAATCACAAAGAAGTAGTAGAAGACCCTGGAGTTTCACATCCTATCAAGGCATTGGGAGGGACAAAGCTATTTTAGAAGTCACTGGTTCCCAACCTAAGTGCCCCTTAACAGAATGGACAAAGAAAATGTGATATATATACACAATGGAGTATTACTCTGCTTAAAGAATGACTTTATGATATTTGCTGGTAAATGAATGGAACTGGAGACTATTTTGCTAAGAGAAATAAGCCAGTCCACAAAAAAGTCAAAAGTCAAATGTTTTCTCTGACATGTGGAAGCTAATCCAAAATAAGGGGATAATGGGTGGGGAATAAAAAAAAGAATAAGATCAGAGGAGTAAACAAAGGGGAATTAAAGGAGGGAGGATGGGTGGGACAGGGAAAGTCAGTGGAATGAATCTGATCTGACTTTCCTATGTACATATATGAATATACCACAGTGAATCTCACCCTCATGTATATCCACAAGACACTAATTAAAAAAAACTATAAGTAAATAGCAGAAAGATCTACAGTTTAGAGGAAAGGGAACAGGGATTGGGAGAAAGGGAGGGGAAGGGGAAATATCGGGGACTGAACAGAGCAAATTATATTCTGTGCTTTAATAATTATGCCAGAGTATATTCTATTTTTTACATATGGTAAAATGAACCAATTCAAAAAATTAAGTCAATGGTTCCTCTGAGGAGTGTGAATTATAGGAATGGGGGCATGGCTAGATGCCATGTAAAAATTCCAACACTGGATCTCAGCTGGGAGTGAGTTTGTCACCTCCTTCCCACCAAAGCAAACATTTATTAATGTCTATAAACATTTTTGGTTGTCACATTGAAGTGAGTGAAAGAGTAACACAACATTAGAGGACATTGGTTTGGGTTCCTATTAAACATCCCACAATACACAGGTTTACCCTTAACAAAGATTTACCCAGTCTAACATATCAACATTCTGTAGTTGAGAAACTGCAATTTAAGATGCAAACAGGTAGTGGGAAAATATGACAAAAAAGAGGTTATAGAGACAGCAAGAAGCTCTACAATAAATCTACTGACTGAACAAAAATAAAGAATAGATATGGAAAAGTTTTGACAAGAAGAGATTCTATCACTTAAGGCAGAAGTAAATACGAGAAGGAGGACAAAGCTAAGGATTCTGAATAAAAGAAAGATGAGATGTTAAGAGTTTGTTGAAATCATTCATTTTCATTTCAGCACTTATTTGGGCTTGAACCATATCTGGACTACAGTTTATGCATGAAGATTAATTCTCAGAGATTTCTGGGAGTACCAAAATTCTATAGCCTCTCTTTTCAATTAATGTTAATATTGCTTATGATGAGGGAACAAACAGGGAGTGGGGGTGGGACATGATGTCAATATTGAAATTGTTTGACCATTTGTGTGTGTGTGCGCGCATGCGCGTGTGTGTGCGCATGCGCGCGCGCGTGTGTGTGTGTGTGTGTGTGTGTGTGTGTGTGTGTGTAGAGAACAAGCTACACAATCACATTTCTTCTAAATCTTTCAACCAAATATTTTAGTTCCTACTATATGCTAAGCATTGGGAATAAAAAAGAATATACATGTCACTTTCACTGATAGTACAAACTTCAATGGTGTAACATAACTTTATTTTCTACTGCTTATTTTTGCTCTTGCCGTTTTGGAAATCTCCTTCTTCTTTTCAAACTTTATTTTGGACCAGTCAAAATTACAAAGTTTTGTTAAATTAGAAATACAAAGATTATTGTGTTTAGGAAAACAAACATTTAAGAAACTCTGTAGCATTATCCTTTCTGAACTAAGGAGGTTGGATGACACTGTTAAGAGAAACAACAACAAAACAAAATTAATGTTGGTTGTCAAAAAAGGTAGTGTTTAATGGGTTCTATTTCATCCTTATTAGTAACAAAATACCTACATTAAACATAGTCTTTAATGATAATATTTACTAGTAGAGCATTATGTAAGAAATCAATGATTCAAGCACAAGGACCAAATCAGTATGCTCAAATCTAGTAATGCTATATTTCATAAGTGTTCCCAAACAATAATCTCAAAAGTTAAGACTATGATCTTTCCTCCTAAGTACTTGTAAAGATAAGAGAAAGAAGAGAAATAAAGGGAGGAAGGGATGAGATAAAGAAATAGAGAATGAGAATATCCTCTGCATAATTACTTTCTGAAAATTGAACTCAAATGCCTAGAATAGTATCTAATGTATTTAATGTATCCCAGACATACAGAACACTTGTGGAATGATACCTGCATTAATTTGAAGATTAAGTGCACATGACTCCATTATAAAATCCGCCACAACAGATTTTTAAAAAATAGCTTTATGACTTGGTTTAATATTATCACAAGGGGCTAGAGATGTAAATCAGTAGTAGAGCACTGCTCAGCATGTGCAAGGCCCAGGGTTCAGTTCCTAGTGTATACACATATATATACATAAATGTGTGTGCAGCAAATACAAAAAACGTCATAGAATTTGAAATTAAACCTAAGCATAAAGAGTGATGATAGAGACTGGGGTTCTAGCTCAGTGGAAGAGCACTTGCCTATCATGTGTGAGGCACTGGGTTTGATTCTCAGCACCACGTATAAATAAATAAAGTAGACTCTGTGTGTGTGTATGTGTGTGCATGTGTGTGTATACATATAAAGAAAATATATAAAAAGAAAAAAGATTGATGATAGTGGATGGGAGAACAGTTGTTGCTCACATCTAGTTTTTAAAATTTATATATGCAAAAATTACATCTAAAGTTTCAATCTCATTCAAACTAGGGCTTAAAATCTCTTATTCCAATTCTTATTCAATTTTGAATCTCTTTAAGATTTATGATAAAAAAATAATATTACTTTTTACCTTTTGCACAGGAACTTGACATTCAGATTCTAACACCATTGCATCATTATGACCAGATGGATGTATCATACTTGGGCCATTCAAGAGTTGCTTGGAATCACCTGAAAACACATATTTAGAATGGTACAGTCAAAGTATTTTCTAGTATTTATCCAGAATTTGCTTTTATTTCTCCTTTCAGGTCAGACACTATGAAAACAAAATATTTAATTTTTGGACGCATCTTAACTTTGGAATATTTTTCATCAGGGACTTGTACTGAAAAAAATAAATATTTTTCACTTGAAAGTGACCTCCTTTGTTTTCTTTTTGTTATTGTCTGGTTTTATTCTGGTCATCATAAAGTATAGCTGACATTTTGGCTGAACCAACAAAATCTATTTGCCTGTTTTTTGCTATACAGCTCTCCCAGTTTGTAGACTGGGAGCTCTACAGGTGCATCTTGACTAGGTCAAACCAATCACAACAATTCCATCTCCCAATCAGTAACTCATTTAAGAACAGACCAATATAGAAATCCCAGGGGAGGATGCTGGGGTGGACCATTTGAGAACAACAACCATAACACAGAGAACAGAGGAACTAAGATAGCAGACATATCTGGCAATAATGGCTAGTGAGATTATGGTGTAAAAAATGAAAAAGTTTGACTTTGAGGTGAAGAGAACAAACTATGAAATCTTGTTAATTCTCTTTCTTCATGTGTGTGGGTGTGTGTGTGTGTGCGCACACACACTCATGTGCACGTTTGTGCGTGCTGGGGATTAAACCCAGAACTTCAAGCATACTCCCATTAATTCTTAAGCTTTCATACAAATATTTCATTTATTATTATGGGTGAAGATAAACTATAGAAATAAGAGTCTGAACCCTAATCAAATCATGGCTATCTTACTGGCTATGCATGGCAACAAAGGCAGTTTGAGCTGATTTTTCTGTCATTTGCAATCAAGAGCATCCTGATGCATGAAACTTACTTTATTGTTTCTGTTTCAATTCTCTCTAGCCCTTTTCTATAGGTTCTAAATAGTGGTAAAAGTACAGAGGGGACAAATCAAAACTGAGTGGCTGTCTTTGTTAAGTGATTCCAGCTCACAAAATCCTAGCCATTTATATATATTTACACATTGTAGGAATTTACACCTAGGTTTCTGTTACCAAAGAGTACCTGACTTCTTCTCTGGCTATAAATGAAGCTAAGGTTTGAAAGGAGCAAGAAACATCAAGGAATAGGAGTGAGCACAGGAAGAACAAAACACTTGTTGAAGGATGTATGAATGAAAAAAAATTTTTAAATTTGTATATCTCTACACAGCCCACTATAGTGATGTTTTCTTCTTCCTCCTTCTCCTCCTCTCTTCTTCTTTAATACACTGAAGTGTTCTCAGTTCAACAAGAAATGGGAAAACAGGAAGAAAAGCTACAGGCACAAAACTATATACCGTCTCTGCCAGGGGTGAGATATTTTTAAGAAGTAGAAAGAGTATGTATGGCAGGTGAAGTAAATTCTAAAAATGATTCTTGATTTTCTGACTCTTAAGTTGGCAAGTGGTAATAGTGCCATTATCACAAATTAAAATGAAAAACATCACTGGGCACAATAGTGCATACCCATAATTGCAGTGAATTGGGAGGCTAAGGGGGGAGGATCACAAGTTCTAGGCCATCCTTGGCAACTGAGAGAGACCCTGGCTCAAAACAAAAGAAAATAGATAAGTAGTGCTGAGGGCATAGCTTAATGGTACCGTGGCCCTGGGCTCAATACCCAGTACTATGATAAAAAGGGAGGAATACCAAAATCTGGGGACTGAAAAGGAGATTTCAATTTTTACAGGATGTGTTTGAAATGCCTATATGATATTTAAGTAATGATACTCAACTGGAGTTGTATAAACATGATAGATATGTTTGAGACATAAAAATAAGAATGGAAGTCAAAGGCACCAAGATTACATGAAAGAATATACAATGCATCTCTTCCCAACCTTTTCCATGTCAAAATATGTAGAAAATGATAAAGGCATGGCACACCTGGGTAATGGAGAAGGCTGCTCCACACCATTCCTATGAGAGCTTAGAGGAATGCTAGCTCAGTAAGCCTGTGCTTTGGAATCTCTGGAGTCGAATAAAAACATAAAAAGCTTAACATTTAGGATATAACTCATCTGGGTAATCAGGAATACCAGTAAGGAATATTCAGGGAGATGGAATGATCCAGAAAGTAGAGTCAAAGAAGCCTAGAAAGCGTGTCATGCATATAACTCTCTGGGAAATATTTTGTGTGAATGCTCCTCTGAAACCTTAAAACACTATAAAACTCACTTTTATTCAGAAACCTGTTCTTCATCTCATTCTAGAGCTCTTTAGCTGGACCAGTATCTAGCCAGTACCCTTTGGATCCACCAAAGCTTTATCCCTTCTTTTGTTAAATAAACCTACATATGTCCCTAATTTGCAGAACTCCTCATCACGATTTCTTTCAAATTTCTGTCTTTACCTTCTTTCCATCATTGACACTTAATTTTTTGCCTGCTTTAACAGTCCAACTGGTCTCCTCCTCCTCTGGTCTCTATGATCTATTCCTTCAAATAGACTATATAATATTGCAGGTCCTTTGCTCAAACAAAACAAAACAAAAACTCCATTGGCACCCAATTCACTACACCCTTATCATTATGCCCAAAGTATCCAGAGTCCAAGTTTTTGACAATCTTCACCCGGCCTACCTTTCCAAATTTATTTCCCCACATCCCTGTTTATCCAACCAAAGCTTTAATCACATTGAATTATTAGTTGCCCAAATACCTTCACATACATTGTTTCCTCCATTTGCAATGTCTGTTAAAGTCTTATTTTTTTCCTCCAATGCCCAACTCAAATATTAATTCTGTAAAATATGCATCTGCCTTTCTCTCATCTCCTCAAATTTCACTTTGCTTCTTTTAGTGCATATTATTTTTACTTTATATGCATGTTAGTCAATTCTACAAGTTGGCAAACTCATTAATTTATCTTTTAATTTGCTGTGAGAATTCATGTTGATATGACAATATAAATATTTGTATTAAAAAACAATACAAGTCAATGGAGATTTTCATGAGATGAGGAAAGATTAAATTATAAGGATAGTAAGATTAGTAATCTTTTGTGACCAAAAATTTAGAAAAAAATGAGACATCTTTCATTTAATGATAGAAATAAAGATGGGAGGGGGGTTTGGAGAGGTTGAAGAACACTAACTTTGTCAAACCATTTGCCAATAAGTAAACTTCAGAATAAAATTGATTACTTTTATAATTTAAATTTAAGATGCGGTTTAAACAAAAAATTGATTTCAATTGAGATTAAACTCCAGAAAAGTAAATCTCTCTATTTTACGCTTCAGTTTATATATTTGACATTTCCCTTGGTCATAGCGCCACCTACAGTTGACAAGTAGTCAACTCTAGCATCATCCAAACTCCCTTACCCAGTATTGTTTTCCAAGATATCAAATAAACATATAGAGGTGATAAAAAGGACTGATCCTAGTTGATGGATGGAGTGATAAACTCTGAGACTTTAAAAAAAACCAAGAGACTGATCCTTACTGAAGATGGATGTTTTCTTAAGATAGAAATAAAAGATCATCTTGTTTGCATTATTACCATTATTTTTCATTATCCTTATTCCTTTTCAAAGACAAAGTTATCATTATCACTCTTCTATAATTACATACTCTAGTGAAAACAGCAACATTTTCTACTTTGATTTTTTTCTTAATCAGACCTCAAATATTCAAATCTTTAAAATTAAAAACCTAAAAAAAAGGAGGACTGGGGTTGTGGCTCAGTGGTAGAGCACTTGCCTAGTAAGTTCGAGGCATTAGGTTTGATCCTCAGTGCCACATAAAAATAAATAAACAAAATAAAGGTATTGTGTCCATATACAAATAAAACAAAGAAACAAAACAAAACAAAAAACCCCACCAACCCCCTCCCCCAAAAAAACCTCCTACTGCTCAAAAAAAAAAAAAAGTCTCCCTGTTAAAAGCGCCAGCTATCTTCCCATCCTTGTCACCAACAAGCTTCTTCAAAGACTGATTAATATTTACTACACCCAGATTCTATTACTTTTCAACTTACAGCAGTCTGGTTTCTGGTCCAATTACATTGGCTACTCAAAAAGCTTTTGCCAAAGCAAAACTTCTCACATTGCCGATTTTAATCCTGTCTTCATTCCTTAATCCTGCTTGAATATTCTGTAATATACAATATTCTTCATGATGACTTCCTTCTACAAATCTTTCTTCTTCTTTTTCTATTTTTTGAGACACAGTCTTGTTATATTGCTCAGGATGGCCTCAAACTTCTGGGCTCAAGTGATCCTCCTGCCTCAGCCTCTTGAGAAGTTGTCCTGGATTACCCCCTTTTTTTAAAATTTACTAATTTCTTCTACTTTTATTGAGGTTTTATTTCCTAGAATTTCGTCCTTGGCCTTTTTTCTTTCTAATCTGCACATTTTTCTGGGTATTTACATTCATTTTTGTGGTTTTGAGTAGTTCTACATATTGAAAATTCCTAAATCATATTTCCTGTTAAACCCTGTTAGTTTCAGAAACCCATTTCTGTTTTTTAAATTTCCAGTTAGATATTCTGTAACATCTCCCCTCCCAAACTGACTCTACCTATTGTTTATTCATTTATTGGCTTAAACAACAAGTATTTATTTCTCACTGTTCTGGAATGAGATCAGGGTACCAGCAGGTTGGGGTTCCTGCATTATGAAGGGCCCTCTTGCTGGGTCTTCACATAGAAGAGGGTAAATTAGCTCTCCGCTCTTTTGATAGGGCACTAAGCCCATTCAAGGGGACTCTCAAGACCTAGTTTCCTCTCAAAGGCCACAATGCCAAATATCATTACATTAGGAATTGGATTTTAACAAATGGATTTTGGGCTACACTAACATTCAATCCATAACCTCAAGAACTGTGCCCTAAGGGGTACTATTGTCCTTGGGATAAAAATAATAGCATAGCTAACATATATTGAGTACTTAAAGAAAACCACTTATATCTTGAACTTTATATGTGAATCCTTAAGACTCTATGAAGTCATTTTTATTATTATTATAAATAAAAGGAAATTAAAGCCTTGAGAGGTTAACTGAATTTTCTAAGTAACAGTTAATGTCACAATCCTTTATAGCTCTATAGCTGTATATATCAGAATTTTCTGTTTCTTAAGCACCAATCTTAGCCTAATAAAATCTTTGCTCTTGTAGTTTTGTAGTGCTGGGGATCAAACCCAGGTTCTCACACATGGTAGGCAACTGCTCTACCACTGAACACATTGCCAATCTCTAAAATCTTAATTTTGTTATGCTCCTGTTCAATCATGACTGAGAACTATCATATTTTCATACTTTTCTCTGAGTAGCTTAAAATCTATTTCCAGAGACAGATGACTATAAATATAAATATTTCCTACTTCGGAGATTTGTTCATTCTTCTTCTTCCTAGGAGGCCATCTATTGCTGCATTAGATATTTCTCTCTTGGTTGATGGGAATTGACCCCAAATTCCTAGGACCTCAAGAATGCGAAGAATGTGCTTTACCACTAAACTATACCCTCTAGCCTCTGGTATTTTTTTTTCTTGATCTCCTTTCCCTTTCCCACAATGATGAGATATATTAAGACAAAGTAGAATACTCAAAATAGTAGGGATTTTTATACTGGAAGCAACAAAAGAGAATCAAAACTTCTCTTCTTCCTAAATCTGTTTTGTAGTTAAACAGCTTAGAAAGTTTTTCTGCTTGAAAGATACTTCTGCCCTTGCAAGGCCAAGTGGAAACCAGGACACAGGAGATGTGAACAAGGAAAATTCACACCTGCTCAATCTAGGTCTAAATACATTAGTGTCTCATGGTTTAGGCATTCTAAGCTGGGCTCAGTGATAACAAGAGAAGTAAGCTTTGTGCCACACATCAAGCCCTCGCTCCTCACCACAACCAAGTTGAGACAGTTAAGGTTATCTATAAAATCAAATCAATCTAAGAATACAAAAATTTAGCCAATTTTGGGAGATGTTTTTAGTAAACAGGAACCACTACTAGGTAAGTTTTTCTAGCCCAAGTTTCCTTAACTGTAAAGTAAATATATATATATATATATATATAAAATAATATACACATATAAAATATATATGTGTGAATGCATGCATGCGTGTGTGTATGTGTATCCAGCCTCATTTCTCTACGCACATAATCTATTTATTTATTTATTTTATTGGTTGTTCAAAACATTACAAAGCTCTTGACGTATCATATTTCATACATTTGATTCAAGGGGGTTATGAACTCCCATTTTTACCCCGTATACAGATTGCAGAATCACGTCGTTTACACATCCACGTTATTACATAATGCCATACTAGTGACTGTTGTATTCTGCTACCTTTCCTATCCTCTATTATCCCCCCTCCCCTCCCCTCCCATCTTCTTTCCCTCCCCTGTCTGCTGTTATTCAATTCTCTCTCTTGTTTTTTTCCCTTCCCCCTCACATCCTCTTATATGTAATTTTGTATAACAATGAGGGTCTCCTTCCATTTCCATGCAATTTCCCTTCTCTCTCCCTTTCCCTCCCACCTCTCATCCCTGTTTAATGTTAATCTTTTCCTCATGCTCTTCCTCCCTGCTCTGTTCTTAGTTGTCTCCTTATATCAAAGAAGACATTTGGCATTTGTTTTTTAGGGATTGGCTAGCTTCACTTAGCATAATCTGCTCTAATGCCATCCATTTCCCTGCAAATGCCATGATTTTTGTCATTTTTTAGTGCTGCGTAATACTCCATTGTGTATAAATGCCACATTTTTTTTTATCCATTCATCTATTGAAGGGCATTTAGGTTGGTTCCACAGTGTAGCTATTGTGAATTGTCTATGCACATAATCTCTAAATATCTTTTCCTCACTGCAGTCTACCTTTCTAACATAGGCACAGTTGTTACAGCAGCATTTCTCAAGTCTGCTAAGAACTTGGAACTTGGTAGAATGTGTTTGGGCAGTGATAAGACTTTTTTATATCACCTATGTGTCAATATATAGTATTCATGTGAAAGTAAATTGAGTATAAGCTATATAGTAACTTTTCTTTCTTTCAAATGTAATAATTATCTATGGCTATAAAGTAGATAATTTCTTTTTTTTAATATTAATACATTTTTATTTTAATATTTCTTATATTTGAACCAACATAAAAATAGGTATATATTCTTTATGCTTACAGTTCTCATACAATAAAAACTAAACATTTACAAATTAAACTATAATATTTTAAAATGCAAACTAGTTATCTTAATTTATTTAATATAAGAAATAATACTGTTTTGCTCAAATAGAAAAATGTTTTGTTCAAGAGAATCAAAATAAATCACAAATATTTGGTTTAATAGCAAAATGCTATAGTTTCAGATTCATTTTGTTGTTAATGTTTTTACTTTAATAATTAAGTGAACATTCTGAAACAATGTTTTTACTTTAATAAAATGAGAATACTTGTTCACATAGCTATCTTATTCAAACTGGCATTTATAATTTCAAGTCTTTCTTTCCTCTATGATGGTAACCAGGAATATTAACTAAGCCCTGCTAAACATGGCAGTTCTCAAACACCAATTTTAAAGATATGAGAACCTACAGACTGAAAATTGAAAACTGTTTTTCCTAAAATCTGTGATAATGACTACTGAATCCAATTAGTTTTAAATATTGATAGGAACATTTTTGACTATTTATTTGCTATTATAAAGTAGATGATTTCTAACAATGTGCTATAGTGATTATTTCCAACCTAGAATTTATCAGATATGATTTTCAATATTTCTCAGATGTGCAATAAAATTTATGATGGCCTTAGCACTGTCATATATAAGTTTACAAGTCAATTTCTCAGTATTTACTTGTTAATTTCTTACCTGAAGGAGGCCAAATTTGTAAAGGTGAAATGTTTTTCACACTCTGTAAATGTTCTAATTCTTGATAACCAAATGCCGACTGGTGGTGATTTGGTGGTATGGCACACATATTTGTAGTCTGATGAACAAGAGTAGTTTTAGCAGTGTTTGTATCTTGCACAGAAGATTGCATCTGTAAACACAAAGTTATCTTTCAGAGTTTTAATAATACAAGAAGAATAAGAGAACAGAAAAGCAAAAGACAAGAATATTCTTTAATGAATAAATTTATCTAAGTCACACAAACTCATAGGTAAAATTATCCTTATCATACTAATGGGGAAACTGAGGTTTAAAAAGATTAAATAACTTGACCATCATGTAGCTTATAGTCTTAGTTGCTAGTACATTCAGAAAATTTACACAAATTATTAAGCAGTAGTACTTCTTAATAGTTTTACAAGGTTTTTAAAAGGTTCCTGTGATCCACTGAAATAAAAATTGATCTTTTATACCAATTCTAGAGACCAAATCATTTCCTTTATCCTTTTGTCCTTGCTGACTTACAGAAATAAGGGAAGAAATCTAAAATTATATCATGGTCAACTCAAGACTATCAACAAATTCTGATTCACTATTCAGTTAACTAAACAGTTGACTGTTTATTAAACAAAAGGTGCTGAATGAAATAGCTAACATTTATTTAATGCTTACCACATGTAAGGCACCAAGCCAAGTTTTTAAATCTTGTTAACAATCCCATAAATTAGGTATAATTATTTTCTCTATTATGGTTTACAGTAGGACATAAAAATAATAGAAGTAATTTACCTTAAATCTCACACCTATTCAGTGGCAAGCTGTTATAGTACCAAGTTTAATAACATTTTCTACTAAGCTTTGAGTTGTAGACAGCACACAGGTAAATCATTTTTCCCCCTCCATCTATTAAGGGGATTGGAGCAAATCAGTAGAGAAGGCAAGTCAATGAATAATACCTATGTTATCCTGAGTAAACTAAATGCCATAGAAGGTGTACCTCAAGAAAAATGTAGACCCAAGCCCAAGTCAGATGTTCAAGGTTAAATCAGCAAATAATCACTTTCTGAAATCTATAAATATACACATTCACTCACAAACATAAATTAATATATACTCTCTTTAATCATAAATGGGCATTGTATTCCTCAGTGAGTGAGAATGAAAAAAGTTTGAACAAAGATTGTATGAAGAAGGCTTCAACAATTTCTTCATAGTTTGACCTAATGTTTTGATTTCATTAATACTTACAGCAAGGCAGATAATTCGTATCTTAGAAAGAACAACTATTTGCCTACCAAGTTAAATATTCCAACACTTCACTTGAGTATCTGAAGCCCTCCCCATTTATCTCTTACAAGCCCTTTAATTCCTCACAAATGCCCTCAACTACCACATGACCCTAAAAATACCTGCTGTGCCTCATTTGCCTCTCTTCATGCTATTCTGTTTTTTTTTAAATAAGTCCCTGATTTGTATATCAATATCCTAATCATTTAAAACCCATTTTAAGGATTACCTCTTCTGTGAAGGTTTTCCCTCCTTCAGGCAGCATACATTCTTGCATTTTCTTAAAAAAATCATAACGATAGATTATTATAACATTCTTATATAATTTCTTAACTATGATTGCTTCCCTTTTCACAATTTAGAATTCTTTCAAGAATTATTTATTGTTCTATTTATCTCACCTTATAAATGTTATTATATAAGTTTGCTATAATTCTTTTCTTTCTTTTTCTATTTGGCAAGGTTTCATTATGTTCCCCAGACTGGTCCTGAACTCATGGGATCAAGTGATCCTTATTCTTCAGCCTCCTAAGTAGTTATGACTATAGGCATGTGCCACCATGCCTGATTGTATTTGAGATGAGTTCAGGATAAAAATTTTATGAGGATAACTACTTGAATTACTAGTTAAGAAAATAAAATTCTATTTTTTGATTGTTAATTACTAATCACACAAAGAAGTACTAAACTTGGTAGCCATTGGTTATAAACTTTATCTGTAGAAACCCTATCATTTTCCACTAGCTTTTGTTGAAAAAGTCCACCTTATTGTGTGCATATACAACTGAGTGCACACTGGGAATTACCAAGGCAGTTTTTTTTTAAGAGAGAGAGAGGAGAGAGGAGAGAGAGAGAGAGAATTTTTAATATTTATTTTTTAGTTCTCGGCGGACACAACATCTTTGTTGGTATGTGGTGCTGAGGATCGAACCCGGGTCGCACGCATGCCAGGCGAGCGACGAGCGCGCTACCGCTTGAGCCACATCCCCAGCCCCCAAGGCAGTTTTTTTGTATTCAGATTCTCAAGGCTCAGCTAAAGCTCCTATTTGTTCTACTTATCTGTTTTGACTTACATAATAGCTACATCTTATTAGAACTATTAAGCCAAATAGTTCCTCTAGTCAAATGTTTTTTAGGAAGAAATCTTTGAAACAGTTGAGCTGAAAATAGTGACAACTGTTTTCCATGCAAATAAATAGAAAACAATTTTAAGGAAAGCTATCACTATACCAGTGAGTTGTAACATATATATTGTTTTCAATTCTTAGTTATAATTAAAAGAATTAATTTACCTTTACATTCTCTTTAGGAGGTGAATCATTCTGTTTTACTCCAGTAAACTTAGGAAATATTTCTGCAAATGTACATAGATAATTATTTCAGTATTTATCAGCTTAAAACTACCAAGTTACATTTTTTCCATATCAGAAACAAAGTGGTAATTCAAAAGAATGCCTTTAATAACCTCTTATACCAAGAAATTCTTGAAGTCACAGGATTTTGCCCTGTTTGAATTAGCCAAAATTTCTATAGGGATACCTGCTTTTTTGTTTGGGAAAAAAAAAATCTTTTCCTATTATGGAATAGACAACCACTCACAAATTCCAACTTGGATTATGATCAGGTATAAAAGAACAGTGTGTTACTTCACAGTAAAGAGCTTCAGTGATAGTTCAAAAAAGGAACAAGTTAAAACAGCAGAGATAAGAAGATTTCAAACTAGCAGTACCAATTTACAAAAATCATCCTTTACCCAAGTAGTGATAAACATAGCCATAAGAGGCTTAATTAAAATAGTTAAGAATTTACTATAAGAGAAGGGGTAATTTATTACCTGAGAGGATAGTCTTTTATTAAAAGTGAAATTATTTGTTTTCGTGGTGAGGTTTGCTCGGCTTGTTAGGCAGTGAATATTACATCTAATTAATTTTCTCTTTACTTCCAAGCTATTTGGCTGCCTCAACTCTATAGCAACAAATGAGTTTTATAGAACTTCCTTTACCTTTAGAAATACCTGTATGGTTGACATTAGCAGTAGAAAATGATAGAAAAGAGCTTTCTCTGTCAGGGTGCGAATAGGTTCTTGAACTTTCCTTATTCTACAACTGATTCTGGAGCTATCCTCCCCGATCATAAGCCTAAGTCAGTGTGGTAAAGCACCAAACTGGTAGTTACTACCTTGATCCATCTCTCCAAGCCAGCTTTCATGAACCATCAGAGCATTATTTGCTTCAGGCTCCAGGGTACCAAGGCTGGTCAATACCAAATATTATTCAAACTTAAAACATTCTAATTTTAATAATTACCTTCTGCCTCCTGAAATGCCATCAGTTTCCATTGGATGTGTTACTGTTCTTTCCTCTCCTAAAATGTTTGATGCTGGACATTGTTAAAATTGCTAAATGCCACTCAATGACGTGCTTTAATTTAAGGAATTCAAGTATTTAAAATGACATGAACCATCTTAATGTCACTCAACTAAGTATTACTTAAGAGTTGGGGTGAAGTGGAAGGGTAAGATTAGGAGACAGATTGAAAAGATTGAGGATATAAATCCAGGTAGCCTTCACATTTAAGGGAGAAATTAGTTTCCGCTTTGAACAAAAAACAAAAAACAGACTTCATTAATATGATCATATAATATATGCACATCTATATATCTATCTTAATTATTCAAACATGTACCTAAAGTACTTTATTCTATAACAAACTATTAACTATAATAACATAGGACATACCACATTAGAGTTCTGTTAAAAAATTTAAGGGTATCACCTTAATTTTCTGACATATAGAACTAAAGCTCAGAATTATAAAAATTAATACCTTGAAATCTGAATTTAGCAAAAGGTATCAAAAACTTCAATTAAAGTATCAAGACCACATAACATATGTAGCATGTCTCATTAATATCTTAACGATTATATGTAGATGAATAATGATAGCCTACAACTTAGTACTCTGCATCTCATTCAAATCTCACCTAACTGCCTTCCAAAAGCACATTAATTAGAACTGCATATATGTTTACTCATGAGTTCCTAGCCTTCAAAATTAAAAGCATACATACATGTTTTCACCATTAAGCTTTAGATCAGACATCAATTAATAAACAACTTCTACCAGGCCTAGCAAACATCAATTAAATTGAGAACAATTATGACAACACACACATCGTCAACTAATTTCTCTGGGGAACTGTGATTACTTGCATACCCACCTTAAGAGGATCCAACTGGGTAATATACGTAAACTACTAACCAAATACATACTATGTAAGTTATACAATGTTTGAATTTCACATCTCCCAAAACTTCAATATAAAATTTTTATTTTAAATTATGGCAAAACAATCATAGAATTAAAATACAAGATGGAATTGTGGAGATCTGGTTGAAAGTCTCATTTAATACCCATCACGTATTAAAGCACTGAGACGGGTGTTCAATATTATTAAGTCAATTACAACTAAAGATCCTGAAAAGCTGAATAGAAATTTAATACCATAATGTACAAACAGAATAATGTTATATATAGCAGAAATAATTACTAAAGATTTTTAAATTAGAAAAACAAATATACTTCCACAGGACAGGGTATAAAAGTGATTGGAAGTCATTATGTGATGGTTCTGCCTCCTTACTTTATAGGAAAGAAAACAGATCCAGAGATGTTAAATTATTTGCCCAAACTTATCAATCAAATTATGCTCTATTGATAAAAAGCAAGCAATTGAATCCTAGTTACTCAGGAGACTGAGGAAGGAGGATGGTAAGTTTGAGGTCAGCTTGGGCAGTTTAGCAAGATCATGTCTCAAAATAAAAAATAAAAAAGCCTAAGGATGTAGCTCAGTGGTACAGTGCCTCTGGATTCAATCCCCAATACTACAATATATTAAACAAACAAACAAACAAATGGGTTAGGGATGTACCTCAGTGATAAGGTGTCAAGAATGCAGTGGGACTGAGAAAGCAATTAGTTTTATACTAAAAAATTCATTCCCCAATTTTCATTGAAGAGTTTGGTAGTTATTTTAATATTAAGATCAAAACCAATTACAAACTACCAACTCCTTTTACTAATAGCCTTTCAATTAGAATTAGGGAGTGAAAAACAATAAACAATAAAACCACCAAAACCCCCTAAATGGTGGTTCTTAAACGTGACAGCATTTTAGATTCTCCAAAGATATTTTTAACACGATGTATAGGTATAGTTGGCTTTACTTCCCATTCAATTAATATATATAGATATAGATGCAGTATTTGTAAAAAGTTTTATAGATGAGGGCTGGGGTTGTGGGTCAGAGGTAGAGCGCTCACCTAGTACATGGGAGGCTTTGGGTTTGATCCTTAGCACCACATAAAAATAAATAAAGAAAATAAAGATATAAAAAAGTTTTATAGATGATTCCAATGTGTTGCTAAAATTGAGAAGCACTAATCTTGACAACCTGTTTATTCAAGAAGATTTAGTTTGAATAGAAAATTTAAAAACTCATAGGGCAGAAATGACTATTATTCTAAGACTCCAGGCTCAATATGGACCTCAATATATAGAAGGCTTTTTTAAAGAAAATTATTCTTTTTTGGGGGGAGGGTGGGTAGGGAGAAGAGTGAGGAAGTGTCCAACCCAGGCCTTCATACATTCATACATATTGCACAAATACTATACTATCACTTTTATTGTTCTAGCCCTCTGAACCAAAACACTTTAATTGCTGAGAAACTTAATCATATTCTTGTCACTTCTATAGAAGACCTAGCTTATAGTACTAAAGACTAATTTATTTCTACTTTGAAGTTACCAATAACTAAGGTTAAAAAATGTTATTTTAAAACCTAATAAATCTCAGGGCTAGGGTTGTGGCTCAGCCACAGAACATTTGCCTCGTGCATGTGAGGCACTGGATTTGATCTTCAGCACCACATAAAAATAAATAAAATAAATTAAGATATTGTGTCCATCTTAAAAAAAAAACCTAATAATTCTCATTCTCCGAACATTATACTAAAGCCAATAAAAGCCCAAAGCCCAAAGGATGAAGTGACAAATTTACCTGAAATTTTATCCAGGTAAAGAAAAATTGTGAAGTGGTATTATAATTTACATTGAGTTTTATTTGTGTTTAGTTGTATAACAATTGAAATTAAACATGTCTAAACACATTCTATTTTATACCCGTTAAGTATCTGAGCTTATATTCAGACAGTTCTTAAGCGTTATTTCTTATAAGGTTTCAATCAAAAGTACTACTATTGATGAGTAGCTCCTTTGATTTTTTTTTTCTACCTAAGTTTGTTAGTCACAGGATTAAAACTACTAGTTATATTCTTCTCTATTACACTACTTAAGGTTGTTAAGCATTAGAAAACTCTTGGTAGAGTGCATGTGCATACTAGCAAATCCTAAACAACACAGGATATATGCATTGGGAATTAATTTAATTTTCAAGTCTAATCTACATCTTTGATCTAAAATTTAACAATATTTGACAGTTAATGAAAAAGAATTTTTTCTTTTAAAATAAAAACTAATTTTTAAGGTTTTATATTTATACCACAGTTTCATAAATGTTCTTATCTACACATATTTGTATATGTAAATGATCTATTTATATAGATAATTTAAATGATCAAACTAAATTACAATGAAATTTGCAATGAAGGATGCTTTTAGTCCACAGATTCTCATTTTCATTTTTTAAGGTTTGGGGATTTTATTAATAATTCTCTATCTAGAAACAAATTGTTGACATAAAATAAGAATTAAGTGAATTTCCTAAATTTGTAAATAAAACTTCACTTGGAAGTCAATGCTTGGCTCTGTATTAAATACTTAACAAAATAAAAATTAAGTTTATATTTTACAAAAGTATATAAACTTAAGTTTGAAAATGATAGAAGATACCCATTTAAGGAATATAGAAAAAGTACCCTAAACTACTTCTTACAATATTTGAATATTTTTCAGATATTATACTCAAAACATTTGCCACTTCTAAACAAAATAATACAGTAAACAGACCATCTCATTAACTGTAAGAAAGATAATTCAATAGTCTTAAGGAATTAGAAAAGGTAATTTAAAGTTTTTTTGGTGAAAAGTCAAGTTCTAAAAGACTTGTGACTTAGTTAAGAAAACTAAGTTGCTATAAAAATCAGAAAGACAAGCATTAAAAAATAGATTTGAGGTGAATGTGATGGTACAGGCCTTATAATTCCAGCGATTTGAAAAGCTGAAGAAGGAGCCAGACTTAGTACCAAAAACGAAGTAGATGAGAAAAATATTACAAAGGTCAATATCCTTCTGTCAGAAGGGAGTATGTAGATGGGGTTTTAGCTCAGTGGTAGAGTGCTTGTCTAGCATGTGTGAGGCACTGTGTTTAATTCTCAGCACTGGATATAAATAAATAAAATACAGATCCAACAACAACTAAAAAGAAAGAAAAGAAATTTTAAAAAAGGGAGTATGTCACAGAGCATTCAATATAGTTTCCTCCCCAAAGTTTTGAAGAAATTACATTATATTCATATCTTCTATACTGATAAATAATTAAAAGCCTATTATCTAGAGCTTTGGGAATCAGAATATTCAATTAAAACTTTCAGTTTTGAACAATTAATAAGTAATTATTTGAATATATTTAATTTTCTGCAGAGCAGTGGATCCAACCAAAATGATTGTGTGTGGGGATGGGGGTAGGGGCAAACACTCTACCACACATACTAGTAAGCACTTTACCACTGAGCTAGACTCCAGCTCCTCATTTAATTTTTAATAGATTATACAGCATATAAATCTTTGATGAACTACCTAATTTTCACAAATTTTTTTTTCTGAGTAAGTAGCACTATTTCCCCCAACGCTGAAACTTTGACAAAGGATTTGTGATCTATTCTTTGAAAATGTCATATGCAAGATTAAGAACAGTAGATGCTTTAGTTATTTTAATAATAGGTATTGCTATTGATATGGTCCGGTTTGCTTATTTCACAACTTACAATCATTTTGCTCATAATTTTTATTATTATTCCCAAGGAAGTAAAAAAAAATGTTCTTAGCTTACATACTAGAAATTGAGAGCCTTAAAGTTTCCTTTTTTTTTTTTTTGGTACTGGGGATTGAACTCAACAGGGGCACCAGACCACTGAGCCACATCTCCAGTCCCACTTTGTATTTTATTTAAAGACAGGATCTCACTGAATTGCTTAGCACCTCACTTTTGCTAATGCTGGCTTTGAATTTGTGATCCTCCTGAGTCACTAGGAAGAGCCTTAAAGTATTTTTATGGGTACAAATGAAATTAATATTTAGGAAAAAAGGTCCTATTTCTTCATTACTTAATATCAAGCAAAGATATAATTTTGCTATTAAGTTAAACTTTGCATTTGCAGTTTAGAATACACATAGTGTTTTTTCAGCAAAGTACATAGAGACAATTAAAATTTCAAAAATAAATGACAATTTACATTATCAGGTTAGAAGAAAAATTGACCTTAGTGTCACAAGCTGTGCTATTCATAATGTAGGTCAAAACAGAAAAATTGGGACTGAGGGTACAATTCAGTGATAGAGTGCTTGCTTGGCTTAGCATGCCAAAGGCCTTGGGTTCAATTGCCAGTGTTGTCAGGGAAAAAAAAAAAAGAAAAAGAAAAATAATGCTACTCTGAATTTATTTTAATAGTGAATTTTTAAAAACACTTTTAATTGAGGACAATGACATTAATCAAGAATATCGATCATAAAATAAGAAGTCAGCAGTATTTTAAGATTAGAATTCTGTTGGACACAGTGGCACACCCTTATAATCCCAGCTGCTCAGGAAGCTAAAGCAAGAGGATCTGGAGTTCAAAGCCAGCCTCAACAACAGCAAGGCCCTAAGCAACTCAGAGAGACCCTGTCTCCAAATAAATTGCAAAATAAGGCTGGGGATGTGGCTCAGTGGTCAAGTGCCCCAGAGTTCAATTCCCGGTACCAAAAAAAAGGTTAGAATTCTGAAAATTAGTTATTCTGCTAGAAGTTAGAAAACATGATAGATATCCAATCATTATAAGAATATATAGTTGGCAATAAACATTCTTTCCTTCAAGCAACATACTAGAATATTCTATCAAACTGATAATTGAAATTAAAATTAAGGTATTTTAGGGCTTGGGTTGTGGCTCAGCAGTAGAGCCCTTGTCTAGCACAAGGACCTGAGTTCGATCCTCAGCACCACATAAAAATAAATAAAGGTATTGTGTCCAACTACAACTAAAAAGTATTTTATTGAACAGCTCTTTATGTTGTATTTTTCCTCTAGTATTCAAGGCATTTATTAGCAATAGTCAAATAATACAAACTAATTGTTATAATAAAGGTCATAGCTTACAAATAAAAGACAAAGTGCTCTAACTTATTAGGCCACAAATGCTTTATTAGATGACATCACAATTGCTAATTACAATTTAAAATACTAAATGCAATTTAGATTTTTTCCAGTATTGCTTTATGTTTAAAAGTCAAATATAAGGAAATACTGTATAATCAGAGCCCTAAATTAATCTAAAAATTTTCTAGTATGACAAATACCAACAAAAGAAAAAATTGTTTATTCTTACAAAATTGTTTGCCACTATATACTTTAGAAATGTAAAAACAAAATGCAGCAACCAACACCACATAAATGCAAACTAAACAGAACCAAAAGTAAAATAAAATGTACTGTTAAGCCAGCAGACCCTAACTATCAGAATGAAAAAAGAGGGATATTCTTACAAATGGCAAGAATTTCTGATGTCACAATAGTCTATGTGGGATTTTTAAAAGAGAATTGAATTTCATAACAAGAAATATCTCATTTAAAATAAGCAAAATTTAGGCACAAAAACATCCTATATTCTGAATTTGCCTTTTGGTCAATAATGGTCAACCACTGCCAAGTCAGCATCCTTGGGGCAGTGAATACCTGTCAACTGTATGACTATTAATGAAAAAACACAAAGAAAATGTGAATGACCTAACCTTGACACAACAGATAAACTATAAAATGTAATATGGTACTTTAGCATAACTGTGAATCTGGATTTAAAATATATTTTTCTATAGATGGAAGACAATATTCTATAGTGAAGAAACCAAGAAAGTGAAAAAATAATCTGCAGTTTCTGGGATGACTAACTTCTTAAATCAAAATGACTATTCAATTCAGAACATAGTATTACAATAGGACATACCTTGCAACATTAGAGTGATTTGATATATCATGGAGAATAAATTGAAAGATGCCCTCAAAATTTCATTTTGTAAAAAGTGAAAATCAGTGTTTTATTAGCTAATATTTTCTGGTGTAAGATCTGGTATTATTTATTAAAGTAATATTCCACCACGAGTAACTTATTTTCAACATTGTAAACCTACAAGGCACATATGTATATGAAATTTCTTTTTACACAGTTATCTCTTTTAAGAAAATAGTAAGGCTGTCTACATGCAATTAAATAATTAGTGTGGCATCCAAATCATAAGTTCTGGGTAAGTAACAAATCCTTCTTTAAAATATATGTCTCAATATTACAATAAAATAATGTTCCCACCAACAGAGGTACACTTAAGAAGGCAGCTAACCTGGTTCAGAATCACTGCTGTCTGAAGAGCTTGAATCACTGCTGCTGCTTTCAGACTCTGATGAGCTGCTGCTGCTGCTGCTGCTGCTATTGCTGCTGCTCTCACTCAGGCGGGACCCACCTCCAACTGCTTTCAATGGTTGTGTTTTCTCAACTGAAAACAGAGAATCACATTAAAATGCCAAATGAATTAAATGACAAGAACATTTAAAAACTACCACCTATACCAGATGTGCTAGTTATGGTGCATGCTAGTAATCCCAATTGGGGAAGCTGAGGCAGGAGAATCACAAGTTTGAGGCCAGCATCAGTAAATTAGTAAGACTCTAAGCAACTTAGTGAGACCCTGTCTCAAAATTAAATGTAAGAAATAAAAATGATTGGGGATGTGGCTCAGTGGTAAAACTTCTCTGGGTTCAATACCCAGTACCAAAAACCAAAAAATTGCTACCTACGTTTTGTTTGCCGTTTTCTAGAATTTAACTGATTGTTGACATCCAGTAACCGCTTTTCCAACTCTTGTTTTTTCTGTGAATGAAGTTCTTCTTTGGACTTCATTATTTTCTTAGCTATGTGATTTAGGAGTAAAAAGAGTTAGTAAAACCAAAGATCAACACAATTCCATACTAAATGTTTATTAATATATAGAAATACATACCATGAGGTTTTAGTGGTCTTTTTCTTAAACATGCCACAACATATTTTTCCAATTCTCTTAGTGTTGATGCTTTCAGTGTTTCAAAGTCAATCTCTATCTCATCAGGATTGGAATTTCTTAGTGAGGGTTCTCTTGATTGTATTATATGAACTACTCTCCCAAGTTTATCTCCAGGGAGTTTGTTTATATCCAAACTTAGCTGTCTTTTCTCATCATAGTTCATAGGCTTAGCATTATCTTCATCTTCAGACTTTAGAACAAAGACCTGTTGTTTCTTCTTCTTTGGTTGGCTGAAACAAAAAGTACACTTTATTTCATTAATTTTATTTTACTATTTTATTACGGTGCTGGGGATTAAACCCAAGGCCTTGCACATGCTAAGCATCTAACACTGAGCTATACCCCCACCCAAATTTATTTTAGATAGTATTATTCTTGTTTTAATAAGTCATCATAAAAGTTACTTACTTGCTCTTGGGCTTATCCTTTGGTTTCACTTGCTTAAAGTTTTTCCTTGGATTTTCATCTCTGGTATTAACCTTTTCTCTTTTTTTCCCCCTTTTAGATTTCTCATTCTTTTTCTTTAGTTTACGGAAAGGTACTTGAGACAGAACCTGTAGCTGTTCATGAACAGCTTTAAGCTGATAAAGGGGAACAAAAAGATCTTTAAACATTCATGGCTCTAAATAATTAAATCACTAGATAAAAATTTGAAGCACTCCAAAGAGAGTATCCCTTGTGAAATTCATATCATATTACATTCCTTTCAGGTTTTTATTTCACTTCAGAAATTTACTGTAGACTACATTAAACTTACATTAAACTACATTAAACTTCAGACACTATCCTGCTCAACCTATAAACTTAAAACTCCTCTAAAAATAGACGAAGAGGACTGGGCATATAGCTCAGAAGAGGAGCATTTGTCTAGCATGTCCAAAGCCCTGGGTTTAATTCCAGGACAGTAAAAATAAAAATAAATAAATAAATAAATAAAGCAGACCAAGAATTACTTTCTGAGTGGTCTTTAATTTTAATAATTAACTTTTCAGGTTTGATATCAGAACAGGTTAACCTTTTATCAAAAAAGGAACAATGTTAAGATCTCATCCACAAAATCTCTCAGATTATGTTATAAATCATTTCAGTGAGAATCAACAACTCATTGTGATTGAGAATAGAGAATATAAATAATGGAATTATGAAAAAAGTTTTATGAATATATAGATAAATGAAAGACTATTAAACACAACAAATGTGCCAATAAGTACATAAAGCCACAATTGCTAAGTGATCTAAATATAATATCTTTAAATCAAAGAGGAGGAATCTGGTAATGTGGCTCACTTACCTCATAGGTAAGAGGCTCTGAGTTCTAACTCTACCACCATAAACAAAAATCTATACAAGAAACGAGGTGTGGTGGTGCATTACTGTAACCCTACCAAGTTGTGAAGCTGAGGCAGGAAGATTTCAATTCTGAGGCTAGCTTTAGCAACTTAAGAAGATCCTATCTCAAAATCAAATAAGGGGTTGGAGATGTAGCTTAGTGATAAAGACTACTCCTGGGTTCAATTCCCAGTATGAAAAAAAAATCTACAAGAAGGATTTTATAGAATATTAGTTCATAGAATATTAGAACTTGTCTCAATATAACCAACTACCTGCTCCTGAAGCTTTGCAAGACGCTGAACTCTCTCATCTTCAGAATCATCAGAAGACTTATCTTCAGAGGACGCTTCACTAGTGCTTTCTCTACCAAGGGCTTTTGTAGTATCATTTGTGAGATAACAAACAGGCATACTCTCAACGGGCTCATCGGGGATTTTGGCAAAATGCATTTCAAAAACATCCTGTATTGAAAAAGCAGACTGTGAAGGTTTTCTGCATTTCTGATTTAATGCAGCAATAATACCATTTAACAAATAGTATATTTCAGTATCATATTTTGATAAAAATTCTTTAAGATATACCAGAAGACAAACCCATGCTTCACAGGCTGCCTGGTAATCTCAGCAAATTTTCTCCATTTTTCATGCATAGACTTCTCAAGTTTTATAGGGAACCTTCTTTGAAAAGTTCTACAGTTGATGTGTCAGAAGTCCTTGAATTTCCCCTTCAGTGGGATAAGTATCCTAATCAACTCTATCTCAGATATCTACTGAACCTACTTCATGAATATTTCCCCAACTTTTTCTGCATGGTGGGCAGCTTCATTAAAAGACTTGCTACTGAACAACATAAGTCAAAAGACAAACCCAAATAGTTTAAAAAGTATTATTTATAAATTATTTTGTGATATTTAGGGTTGTATTATTCTTTAATTCCTGCATTATAATTCTAAAATTTTTAAACTATATTAGGAGGAAAATTGCTTTCAGTGAACAAGTAAAAACTCACCTGAAGCATTCTAGCCATTGCTACTACTTCATGATCTGGAGGATTGTATTTGTAGCAATTCATGAACATTAATCTAACATCTGCAGCAAATTCATATGCATCCTTATATTCTTGATTGTCCATTTTCCTCTAAATTAAGGAAAAGTTACAAGTTTCACAGACAATATAGTTCAATCCAATAACTGTTTGAGTACCTATTTTAAGTGTTTATATATTAAATAATTCAGTTGTACAGAAGAACATAGAAAATAACAAAACCAATAACTCAATATCCATATTTGACAAATGTTAAAATTTGACATTTCATATTTCTTAGACTTTGAAAAATAATCCAATGAATTTTTATAGTAGAAATAATAAAGAGGGCTGGGGTTGTGGCTTAGTGGTAGAGCGCATACCTAGCATGTCTGAGGCCTGGGTTCAATCCTCCATACCACATAAAAATAAATAAACAAAATAAAGACATTGGGCTGGGGATGTGGCTCAAGCGGTAGCGCGCTCGCCTGGTATGCGTGCGACCCGGGTTCGATCCTCAGCACCACATACCAACAAAGATGTTGTGTCCACTGAGAACTGAAAAATAAATATCAAAAATTCTCTCTGTCTCTCTCTCTCCTCTCTCACTCTCTCTTAAAAAAAAAAAAAAAAAAAAAAAAAAAAAAAAGACATTGTGCCTAACTACAACAAAAAATAAATATTAAAAAAAAGAAATAAGAAGGGAGTGTGATCCATACAAAGAAAAGGACAAAAATAAAGTCACAAAGGCAGAAAACCACAGCATTTTCATATAATCACAATAGGCAATTTTGATAATAAGAAAACAAACAAACAAACAGATAATCTTAAGCTGATCTTGAACATTTAAATGAAAGATTTAAATTGAAATCCTCCTGAGAATGGAAAGGTAATAAAAACAAAAGAGTAATAAGAGTATGAGTTACAATTTTGATGGCTACACATAAGGTGTTCTAAGAGTGGGACATAGAGTATCTAAATAGGCATCCATTACAAAAAAGAAAAATTAGCAAGTAAATCTAACAGACTTTTAAGCAAAATATATATATTAATGGACAAGTCACAAACAAATTCAAAAGGCAATATACAAATACATTATGCTAGACAGCATTTGTAATTTGAAAAAATAAAACGGCTGGGTGTGGTGGCATGGCCTATTATAATCCCATCTACTCAGGAGGCTGAGGCAGGAGGATAGTAAGTTTGAGGCCAACCTGAGCAACTTTAGCAAGACCTTATCTCAAAATAAAATTTAAAAAAGGGCTGGGGATATTGTTTGATGGAAGAATTTTTTTGCCTGCCTAGCACATGCAAGGTTTGATCCCCAATAATACACACAAACATACAAGTAAAAAAAAAAAATGAAGGTAAAATTTACAAGAGACATAACTTTCTACCAATCAGATCACTGTCAATTGAGAGTGACTTCAGAAAACTAAATCAAAGTCACCTTCATTTTAGAGTCCTGTAAGCAGTCTATAAATTGCTGCTAGGGAAAAACACTATAAATATCAAATAGAAGGACATTATTCTTATTTTTAAAAATTTTTTTATTAGTTATTTTAACAGCAGTTTTTGTCTTCTTTATAATGTTCTTTTGTATTTATGAATCAGATTTCCTCCCAGTCTAATTTTTCCCCAGGTTTCTTTCATATTCTCTATGTTTCAAGTTTGCCCAGTCTAATGTGTTCTCTTTACTTCATGGCTGTTGTGCAAACTTGTTTCCCCTGCTTGAAACATCCTATAAATTACTAAGTTCTATCTATTTTTAAGATTTGGTTCAGGTTTACCTATTTCAGATGTTTCATGATCTCTGAGTTAGTATACAGGGAAAAGAAAGAAAGCACTATTTTAAAGAGAAAATGGCTAAACATTTTCAGAACTTAAGATACAAATATTCATAGTGAAAGTGCTAACTTCCAGTTAAGATGAATAAAATAAAATAAGGAGGAAATAAGGAAGAAAGACACATAAGTTATGGAAGGATGACCAAGCAAACTGACAGCAGAAATCAGCAAGAGATGTTGGAATATGTCTTCTAATTGCTGAGGGAAATAACTGTCATTTTAGAATTCTATAGTGAACTGAAGAATCATTCAAGTATAAGGGTAAAATATAGTTTAAGATATAAACTAGTAAGAATTTACCACCTAAAAACTCTCATGAAAAAAACACTAATATTACATTTCAACAAAGAGAACAAACCCAAAGAGGAAAAAGTAGGATGCAAGGAATGAGGGTGATCCCAAAATTTGGTAATATGTTAATAAACTTTATGTTGCTGATTAAAAAAATAAATCAAAACTGTGTTAAAAAGAAGAATCAAACATGCAGACAATAATAAAGGACAGGCAGTACAATGGGTATGGATTATATTATTCACCGTAACCCAAATATGGTGATGAAGAACAATGAATATGCTAGGTACAGTTGTGCACGCCTGTAATCCCCATGCTCAAAAGGATCAGGTAGGAGGATTACATGTTCAAAGCCAGCCTGGGCAACTCAGCCAGACCCTGTCTCAAAAAATAAAAGGGGCTGGGGATGTAGTTAAGCAGTAGAGCACCCCTGGGTTCAATCCTCAGTAGTGCAAAAGAACAATGGATGTATTAACATGAGAAAAGATATATTTTAAAATGTTCCAATGATTCACTTTAGGTGATGTGATTGGTGTTTTAATTTTCTACATCTTCTTCACTGCAAATTTCTTGCAATATTACTTTTTTTTTTTTTGTCTTTGTTTAAACTCCTGGGCTCAAGTGATCCTTCCTGCTACCTCAGCTTCCTGGGTACCTAGGATTACAAGTGCACCCCACCATGCTCAGCTTTTATAATCAAGAAATGAAGTTCCTTTAATTAAGGCAATATTTCTTTACCTTAATAGTTCCAAGATCCATTGGATTTTTGACAATGTCATAGTAGTTATGAAGTCCCAAAGCATTAGCATCAACAGGATTATAAAAGGGCCACGCGTATGATAAATGTTTCTTTGCAAGCAATTCTTTAAGAATTTCACTACAGTGCTTTAATTGTTCAGTTACTGTAACACTTCTTACAGCCTTATATTGTTGTTGAGAATCTGGCAAATCATTCTTCAGCACATTTTCATTTATCGGTGGCATTCGCATTAATTTTTTTTCATTAAGTGTTGGAGAAGATTCATTACTTGCTTTAACTACAGAAGTTGTAGGAGTTGTTGTATCTGCTTTTCTCTTCACACCTCTTGTAACCTAAAATCAAACAATTCAACAAGAAGAAGCTATACTTAAGCACATAGTCATCAGGTTTTTAAAAATAAGGGGGACCAATTACTGATGCCAAGTTTTTATATAATTTATAAAACAATCCATGTATTAAGTATTAATAAAGGTTAATTTTTCTTTTATAGACATAATAAATAGAATATTAAAATATTAAAATATTTTCTTCCTACATCCCAAAGAATTGCCTTTTATAACCCCTTAAAATAAATAAAATAAATCAGTCATGGCTATATCAAAAGTTTTCTGAATACTTTAAATCAACTAGGGCATAATTTTAAAAAGATAACTATATAAATGGACAATTCTTTAATTAATGCTATCAAGATACCAAAACAGTTCAAATTCTACCTAAGAAATCTTCAACATTTGGTTAGCATTCTAAGTGTCTGTTCATATAATGTTCAAAGAGGCAGGAACAATATTACTTGGGATTGCTATTTGCTGAAGACAATTATCATAGCAACTTATAAAAAGTATAAATATTACAACATCCAAGTATATTGAAATATTTCAGGAACCAATAATTTAAAAATGACATACTTGGACCACAGGTTGTGAGCTTGAGTTGAGTGGAGCTCCTTGTGCCATGCTTAAGGGAGAAACAGATATCTCAGGAAACACAGAGGGAATCTCTTGCTGCTTAAATACATTCTCTGTTGCTTTGGGGGATGCTTTTTCTTTTACAGAAGAAACTAAAAGGTTCTGTTGAGTTCCTAATGAAGTATGAACCAAAGTTAAATATCTGAGTTAGAACAAAACACTATTTATTTCTGTTAGTATTCCATTTTAATGTAGGTCAGCTTTTTAGCAAAATAGAACAATATGCTTCCATTCTTTGAAATCTTCCCACACATACTATTGCTGATAGTATTAGAACAATTTCACAGAATTTGGGTCACAATCTGAAAAGATACAATCCAAAATGCTGAAATCATGAAACATTAAAATCCCTAATGTCTAAAATCTCAAAATATTGAAATTCCAAAAATAATTCTGGAAAAAAAATTTAAAAATAAGTTTATCTGCTTTTTTTTTCTTTTCATTGGTGTGGGGACTAAACCCAGGGCCTCAGGCATGCTCAGCAGGTTCTAGCTACTACCGAGTTACACCTCCAATCCTATTTAAAATTTTGAAAGGGGATTTGAGAAAAATAAAGATGCAACATAACACTTCATAAGTCACTTTACAATAAAATAGGCAATAACAACAAATTTACTTTCCCAAGCATAAACACTCCAGAATACTAACACCAGTAACAAAGGCATAACAATCAAGAGCAGATTAACCATATTCATGAAGAAATAAGTTTAAATTATTAAGTTTAAATCATTACAATTAGTAATTGTATGCATCTGGTTTTTTTTTTTTAAAGAGAGAGAATTTTTTAATATTTATTTTTTAGTTTTCGGTGGACACAACATCTTTATTTTTTTGTGGTGCTGAGGATCGAACCTAGTGCCCCGCATGTGCCAGGTGAGCGCATTACAGCTTGAGCCACATCCCCAGCCCTGCATCTGGTTTTATAACTGAAATCTTCTGAAGTACTGTGATGTACAACCTACGCCTTTTGATGAGAACAATCAAAAACTGCAATTAATTGCCATAGAATATGTATGTACTCACTTTTTTTTCTCTTGAGGTAGTAGGGATTAAATTCTGGGATTGAGCATGATAAGCAAGTACTCTACACTGAGCTACATCCCAGCCCTAACAGGAACAAGCTTAAGAAACTATACCTTATAAATGCAGATTACAAAAATAACATTGCTTCAGTTATTGAGGAAGTTTCAAAACTTTTATATATATGAACAATGTTATGATGATGCATTTCTATAGGTCAAATTTGCAAAAAAAGGCATAAAATTAGAATTCTTTAAAAATCTTTATATAATTTATATCTCCAATATTAGAAATAATGCAAAAGTGAGATATATAGCATGAAGAACTGTAAAAAAATATTGCTGACAATTCAAAACAGTTTGGGGAGAAGCCCAAGGGTGGGGGGTGAAAGAAATGAAAAAAACTAAAAGTTTGACAAATAAAAGTATCTAACAGAAATAGATTATAGGCAGTTTCACAGATGCAGTCCATAAGAATATTCATGATCATTAACTATATTTTGAAGTTCTTCATCACAATGAATAATTTTCTTCCCCCTTGCTCCTACCCCTATCTCTGGCTCTCCTCAGAGCACGTGTTCACATTCATTTCCTATATGGCACTGATCTTTTAAAAATTGTCTATGATTTGAAAAACCCCAACGTGAGCATTTCCTACTAACTTTTTCCACCTTTTGTGCTATGTCTTGATGTTGTTTTGGGTACATGGAAATCTATTCCATATGTATCCATACAAGGAGCATAGCTTTGGTAGAAACAATACTGGTGATCAATACCATTGTGTGTCTTCCTATTCTGCTATGCACAAAATTATTTTCAATTCAGTCAGTAACTCTCCTGACTTATTTACAAAAGTACAGCTTTAATTAATTAAAAGTTCCTATAATTTCATTAGCTAATGCAGACCAATGGATGCTTTTTTCTTTTTAAGTACTGGGGACTGAACCCAGGATAGGCAAGTATACTACCACTGAACTATACCCTCATCCCTCAATGGATGTCCTTTTTATTTTTTTGAAATTTTCCATATTTTTTATTGTTGCATTACATTTGTATATACATGGAATTTGTTCCCCCATCTCTCCCTGCCTGTCATCCCTTGTTCCCTTTCTTCTACTGATCTCCCTTTGATTTTTAGGAGATTCATCCTCACCTTTCTTTTCCTTTTTCCTCTCTAGCTTCTGCATATAAGAGAAAATATCTAACACCTGAGGCTTGGTTTTCTGAGTTTGGCTTATTTCACTTAACATAATGGTCTCTAGAGTCATCCGTTTTCCTGCAAATACTATAATTTCAGTTTTCTTTTGGCTGGATAAAATTCCATTATGTATATATATATACACCACATTTTCCTTATCCATTTGAATGAATTCATTTTTACATTGAAGTTTCATCACTGTCATTTCATCACTTCTACATGTTCAATCCTTTTACCAGAATTCAGCTTGCTACCCACTTATTTTTTCATGGGAATTTCAATTTGGGGAATTTTAGCTTTCAGGATTTCAACCATTCAGGACTGTAATTTTCAGAATTCTTATCTTTTGGGGGTTCAACATTCAGGATTATGGCATTCATTGTGTGTTTCAAGATTATGATCTGCAACAATTTATACATAACATTGGAGACTTCAAAACCTTAATAAACTGGGCATGGTAGCACAAGCCTATAATCCCAGCTACTCAAGAAACTGAGGCAGAAGGATGGCAACTTCAAGGCCAGTCTTCACTACTTAGCAAGACCCTTTCTCTAAACAAAAAATAAAAAGGGATGGGGATATAACTCAGCAGTACAGCAACCCTGGGTTAAATCCCTAAGCCCCCCCACTCCTATTATTAATGATAGGTTTGTCAATTTTATATATCTCTGTGGATAGTTTCAGGTAGCTGTGAACACGAGCAAAACTTTCAGACACCCTGGAAACAAACTATATAGTACTATGTGAGGTCTTCAGAATGTTCTGCATAAATATCCACATATTTCAAAATTATTTCAGACAAAGATATATGAATAGAGTAAGGTATGATGGTGCACACTTGTATTCCCTGTTACTCTTGAGGCTGAGGCTCAGAATCATAAGTTTAAGGCTAGCTTGAGCAACTCAGCACAAGCCTGTTTTGGAAAAAAAAAAGAAAACAGTGGTAGAATATCCTGGTTTCAATCCCCAGTACTGTATAAATAAGGAAAAAAAGAAGGAAAGAAGAAAGATGATTCTCCTATTAATATATCCCTTAGGCCAGATGTGGTGGCACATGCCTGTTCCCAGCAACTTAGGAGGCTGAGGCAGGAGGATTGCAAGTTCAAGGCCAGCCTCTGAAACCTAGTGAGGCTCTAAGCAAGTTTGAGAGAACCTGTCTCAAAATAAAAAATTTTAAAAACTTGGATATTGCTCAGTGGTTAAGCACCCTAAGTTCAATCGCTGTTAAAAAAAAGAAAAAGAAAGAAACAAAATAAAACAGAACAAAACACCCTTTAGACAATTCTTACAAAGGACAATTGTGCATCTTCTTCTATCTTACTATGTTCCTGAAGAATGCTATAATTTGAGACTTTTCAATCACTGTATTTTTTATTATTTCAAAAGTTCATCAAGGTAATTCCATTCTACTAATTGTTCAAGCCAAAAACCTTATAGTCATCTTTTTAAAAATTTTTATAACTTAATTAGTCACACATGACAGTATATTACACTTTGATACATCACATATAATGGAGTATAATTTCTCATTCTTCTGGTTACACATGATGTAAAATCCCACTAGTCATATAATTACATATGATGTCTGTTTCATTCTACTGTCCTCCTTACCTCTATACCCTCCCTCCCCTCCCTTTACTCTCCTCTAACCTGAAGTAACTCTATTCTTCCCTAGCCACCCTCCTTATTGTGAATTAGCATCCACATATCAGAGAAAACATTTAGCTTTTGTTTTCTTAGGATTGGTTTATTTTGCTTAGCATGATATTCTCTAGTTCCATTCCTTTACTGGCAAATGCCATAATTTCATTCTTTTTTAAGGCTTATATGTCAACTTTTTAAAAAATCCATTCATCTATTGGGGACTTTATTTTGGTTACTGCAATATCACTTATGCCTAAGTATTGTATTCAGTATACAAGAACATAATATATACTTATTGCATGCCTATTGATTGTGTGCTGGGTACTACTTTAGGTCCTGGGGCACAATAAGGAATGGGGTGTAGCTCAATGACAAAGCATGTGTGAGGCACTGGGTGTAATCCTCAGCTTGAAAGAAAAGAAACAGACAAAAAATAAGTCACCAAACTGATTATAAGACATGCAAAGTACTAGGAAGGAAAAAAATATGATGCTGATCACGTTACCCTACTATATAAAGGGTAACCAAGGGAAGCCTCTTTACATTTTTTTTTCCAGTTCTGGGAATCAAACCCAGGGCCTTACATATGGTACACAAGTGCTCTACCACTGAATTATATCCCCAGACCAAGAGAGGCTCTCTAAAGGTCACAATTAAGATGTCACTTAATTGTGGGCTTGGTGGTATATGCTTACAATCCCAGTTATTCAAGTGGCTGAAACAGTACTGCCAAATTTGAGACTGGGCAACTTAGCAAGACCTTGTCTCAAAACAAAATTGAAAGGGCTGCAGATCTAGCTCAGTGGTAGAGTTTGCCTAGCCTACACAAGACCCTGGGTTTCATTCATAGGACTACCAAACCAAACAAACCAAACCAAAAACAGTATACAAAAACAATCAACATAGGAAATCTGTCATGGTGCATTTTTTGTTATTATAATCTATTACTATAAACTGGAAAATTTATAAAGAATAGAGGTTTATTTATGATTCGTAGTTATAGAGGCTGGGGAAGAGGATGGCACTAGTTTGACATCTGGGGAGGGTCTGGTGTTGTATCTAAGAAGGCAGAGGGTATCATGTGGCAAGATGGAGCAAGCATGCCACAGAGCTTGCCTTTAAAACAATGCTACTCCTATAATAATCCATTAATTTGTGAACAGATTGATGCCTTCAGGAGGGCTCTTCCCCAAACACCTCCCAAAGGTCTCATCTCTCAACACTGTTCCATTGAGGACTAAGTTTCCAACACAGCAGCAAGAGAGTGGAATATAACAGGATAAGAATGAAGAGTTGGGTAAGAACCAGATCATAAAGGTCAGAGTATGAGATTTATATTTCATTCTTCTATGGGTAGCAAAAGACAAATTTTAAGCAGGTAAATGCATATTTCAGCTCATTTTTACAAGATTATTTTGCTATTATGTAAGAACAGCATGATAATCAAGATAACTGAAAGTAAAAAAATGGTAGCCTGGATTAGGCAGTGACAAGGGAAATTTGGGGGACTTAGGATGTAGATCAGTGGTACAGGACTTGCCAGTAACACATGAGACCATAGGTGTGATCCCCAGCAGAAGCAGCAACACTACTACCACCACCAATACCACCACAAAAAAAGCGGGGGGGCAGGGGGAGCAATTTGGAGGTTGAATCCAAATGACTGACTCATGAACACAATGTGTGAGACAGAAAGAAAGAAAGAAAAAAAGGAATTATGATCAACTGAACATATCTGTGCATACACTGGTGCCATTTTATGTCTTGGGAAGATTACTGATGCACTGCAAACACGTTTTGAGTCAGATGTATGTAAGACATCCAAGTGGAGAAGGTGGGTGGCTTAAAAATAATGGTTTTTAGTTGGGTGTGGTGGCACACTCCTGTAATCCCAGCAGCTCAGGTATGGGGCTAAGACAGAAGGATCATGAGTTCAAAGCCAGCCTCAGCAAAAGCAAGGCACTAAGCAACTCAGTGAGACCCTATCTCTAAATAAAATACAAAATAGGGCTGGGGACGTGGCTCAGTGGTCAAGTGCCTGAGTTCAATCCCTGGTCCCCCTCCCCGAAGCACCCAACAAGAAAAAAATGATTTTGGTTTTTTTTTTTTTTTTTTGCTTAGAGAAGATGACTATATTAGAGCTACAAGACCAGGGATTAATAACACAGATGCAAATTTAGAAAAAGAATATTTACATCTTTAAAAAAAAGCTGTCAGGAGCCGGGCATGGAGATGCACATCCATAATTCCAGCTACTCAAGAGGGAGGATAGCAAGTTTGCTAGCCTGAGAAATTAGCAAGACTTTGTCTTAAAATAATAATAATAATAAAAGGGCTGGGCATGTAGCTCAGGAGTAGAGCACCGCTGGGTTCTATTTCCAGTATTTTAACAACAACATTTTAAAAGCACAGTATTTAAAGGTTGAATAGAATAAGGTCAAGAGAACTACAGAATGAAAAATTATCCCACATGATTAGTGTATACAAAAATAAAGAAAGACACTGAAAAAAGACAACAGCCTTCTAAAACAAGACTGATAGAGTTCAAGGAAAATGAGAACAGAAAATGTTACACAGATTTTGCAACATGAAGACTATAAGTGTCCCTGACTTACAAGAATTTTTTTGGTAGTTTAGTAAAGGTTGAACCTATACTAAAGAAAGTGAAGAAGCATACTGGTAAAGGAAGATTTTTAAAATGAGATAGTTCAGCAATTATACAGAGTAATGAGATTAACCCCACAGACAAAGAGAGATTAATGCTGCAGGAAGGAAAAGGAATTACCAAAGGAATGAAAATATTGAGAAGGCAAGGAAGAAAGCAAAATCTGTGATCATAAACAAAGACACTGGTGCAGGCTGATGGAGGAGTAATACATCTTGTTATAGGCCTTCTCCCAGCTGATCCTTCTGCCTGAAATGTTCTTTCAAATCTTAACTTCTCAATGAGGCTTCTACTGAAACTATCAGTTTCTCTTTTCCTATTACACCATGAACCCCAAGATGGCACAGTTTTTGTTTCATTCCCAAGCAGTGTTCTGGCATAAAACACGTTTTCAAATATTTGATCAACAAATTAACATTAATTAAATTTAATATACCTAATTTTCTTTGCCATAAATTATTAATATGTATCCAAATTATTTTAGGCTAGTTGAACTATCACATATAGCTGTTTTTTTCTATTCCTGAGGGGATCTGGCAGTAGAAGGCTTCTACAAGAAGTTACTTGTAAACTCAGACTACCAGTCTAAAGCCAAATCCCTACTGTCCTTCAATGCCAACTCAAGTTCTAAAACCTTCCTCAACTTTTTTAGTACAAATCTATATATCATTCTTTTGCAACAAAGCACATACTACATGTAATTTCAGCTGACATTTATCATAATACATTATATTATTATTTTTAAAGTTTTATTTCTAAAATATAAATTTAGCTTGAGAGTTAAAGAGGTCATACTTCTTTGTAACCTCACAATATGTGCCTTATGTATGACAAACATTCAAATATATATTGACAAAAAAAAAAAGACTCAAAAAACTTTAGGCTGAAGGAAACTTAAGCTCCTAGCAGGTCTCTGAGCATCAGAAACAAGTAGCTACAATCAACCATCAACCACTGGGACAGGCTGAAGTATAAGGATTGCAAATTTGAAGCCAGCTTCAGCAACTTAGTGACATCCTGTCTCAAAATTTAAAAAGTAAATAAATAAAAGGGCTGGAGATACATCTCGGTGATAGAGAAGCAAGACTGTAATCATACTGGGTTCAATCTTCCATACTGGGGCTGGGCTGTAGTTAGAAAAAAAATCTGAGACTTAACAGTTACAATTCATTCTTAGACAAGGAACTTTTTTTTTTTTTTTCAATTTTGGTCTTCTCATCAGTACAGGACATAGAAACAAGATCCACTAAAAATAGTAATAATGGCAGCTATAACTTATTGAGTGCCTATTAGATGAATGTAACTATATAACAGGAAACCTGGTTTAAAGCCCATAATCAATGCAATCTTCCCTACTAGTACATAATCATCTTTGAGATTAAGGTTTAGTAGACTGAACTGATTACTATATCCCAATAAAGCAGAATGTAATATGACATCTGGATGTCTGTCTCCTCTGAATGATTTTATGTTTAGTTCCATTACACACACACACATATACAGAGGAATTAAAGGTAGATAGACAACATAAACAATTTACCTTTCCTGGCTTACCTTTCTTTATTCTTTCCTTACCACCCACAACTTGCTCTTCTTGTGGCATCTGAGATAATTTTTGTAAAAATAGTTTCTCTAGAGCTTGTGCCATAAGAACAATGTCATCTCCAGGCTAGAAAATATAATAAATACTTAATAAGGATAGTAATATGATGATTGTACCAAATTTCTTGAATCAGTCTACTTTATAGAGGGTAGCCATACAGTTCTCCTAGACAATATTTACCTCTTGTAAATAAAATTTAGAAAATAGTGAAGCAATTCATATTTAAAATTCTAGCATCCTAAACCTTCAACTTCTAAAAAGGATCAGAATGCCCCAAAGAATTACAACTCAACTAATTCTATTAATACAAAAAGATAATAGAAATTAGAATTTCTATACTTCAAAGAGGGTAAAATAAACTTGTTCATTGTCAAGCAAAATATTCCAAGGTTTGACTTGAAGTGATTAAGTTTTTAATTAACTAAACAAAGTGACATTGTAGTGTTGACTCAATTTAAAAATCTTAACTATTTTCTTAGAAGTCTTCACTTGGTTTACTTCACTAAGGAAAAAAAAATTTATAAAGAAACACCCTGAAACAGAACATGTATTTCTAAGTTAGGTAGTTCAGAAAAACTATAACTTATTTATTTTAACTCAGGGATGCTTTACCACGAATTACATCTCCAGCCCTTATTTTATTTTATTTTTGAGACAGGGTCTCACTAAGTTCTTCAGGCAGGCTGGCCTTAAACTTGCAATCTGGAGTAGCTGGGCATACATCATTGCACCTGGTTGAACTTTATTTTAAAATGTTAAATATAAGGCTGAAGCAGGGGGGCCCCAAATTCAAAGCCAGCCTCAGCATATTAGCAAGGCCCTAAGCAACTTAGTGAGGCACTTTCTCAAAACACAAAAACAAAAGAGGCTGGGGATGTATCTCAGTGATTCAGTGCCCCTGGGTTCAATCCCTAGTACCAAATAAGTGAGTAAATAAATAAATAAGATGTTAAATATAAAATAACCATCTAGAATTGCTGTTAAATTAAGACGAAATTAGCCAGGTGTGGTAGCACATGCCTGTAATCCCGGAGACTGGAGAGCCTGAGGTAAGAGGATTTTAAGTTTGAGGTCAGCGTCAACAACTAACTGAGAACCTGACTCAAATAAATAAATAAATAGGACTGGGGATATGGCTCACTGGTAAAGCATCTCTGGGTTAATCCAATACCAAATAAATAAAATAATTGACAATGATACTCATAACCATTGGAACTGATTTTTTTTAAATTTACAAGTTAATTGCTTCAGATATTTACATGTAAGGTAGTGTTTGTTGACAGTTACCTTGGGAAACAAAAAATTCTATTATGTTTTAATATCACTGGTGATTTTGTATAAACTAAATACCAAATATGTAGGTTTCTCCTTTTTAAATTAGATAGAAGTTTTAAATATATATAGATACCATAAAAATATATAGATACCATGTAACTGATAAGCACACAATACTCTGGGAAACAAGAATACTACATGGAGGCAGAATCAAATATAAAAATCCAATTTTATAGATAAAAACAAATGTGAAGATTAAGTTCAAGGGGCTGGGATTATGGCTCAGTGGAAGAGTGCTTGCCTATCATGCATGAGGCACTAGGTTTGATCCTCAGCATCACATAAAAATAAAGATGTTATGTCCACGTAAAACTAAACAAATATTTTTTTAAAAAGATTTAGTTCAAAATGTTCACATACATCATGATACAGGCAAATACATTAACATGATTTCAAGTACTGCTCGTAGACTACAACAAAGAATGTGTCTGATCTTCAAATCAACTTGTCAGGAAGTTTGGAAGTATTCATTTTGTAGCTGGGGGTATTGCTCAGTGGTAGAGCACTTTCCAAGCATGTACAATGCTCTGGGTTCAGTCCCTTGAACTACTGGGGAGTTAGGTATGCAATTTGTTTATCTTCTTAGGTAATGGATGGCCAGAGATCTATACTGTGAAAAATTTCTCCTTCCCCTTCCCCTTTTTCTTTTCTTTTATTTGGAACTTGGTATCAAACCCAGGAGTGCTTTATCATTGAGCTATCCCGAGTCCTTTTTTTTAATTTTCATTTTTAAAATTTTGAGACAGGGTCTTGCTAAATTACTGGGCATCTCACTAAGATACTGAGGCTGGCCTTAAACTTGTAAAACTCCTATTTCAACCTCCTAAGTCACTGGGATTACAGGTGTGTGCCACTGCACCTGGCAAGCATCAGTTTTATAAATAAAATAGCAGGAATGCAGAAGAACATAATTTAAAATACCTTACCAGAAACCAGTTATCATTGGTATTTCATTAAAAAACAAAACAAACAACTATTCCAGCTATTCAGGTAAAATTGACTGAACAAATGTTGATGTGTGAAAATTATAAAATTCAGTGAAATCATTCTTAAAAATATGAAAAATGTCCCTAACAAAGACATGAAATCTGAAATCAGCACACTTGTTTACACACTTTCCTATACATAATACCAAAGCATCAGCAGTGTAATTATAAGGTCTACATACCTTGTTATATAAATAACAATTCGAGAACATCATATTGAAGTCTTCTATACATTCTGAAGCCTTCACATAATATTTATTCTCCAACCGCTTCTTAATTGTATTTAAATCCATTGGTCTTTTAATAATGGTATAATAGTCCTATGATTTTGAAGAAATTCTAAGTATTAGCAAGAATAAGCCCACTATAACAATTGATACACAAAGAAATTTCATGAAACTATATATTGTAACTAGATAGAGCAATTACCTTTAAAAAGCTGAAAGTTTTAAAAATCTGGAAGCCAGAATCTTTAGTAACTTAAAATAAAGCTGATTGTCACATCATTTTTTTAAGAGCAAAGAAAAAGCCAGTAAAGATTAATGAAGATAAAAATTAAGAAAATTGTCCCTGAAAAATACAAAGGCATTATGCTAAAAAAAAAAGTAAAAAATTATCTAGTATTTATGGAATCTGACAGATGCAGAATAAAATCCCAGTTATACAATTTATAATTACTCAACTTTCTATTATCAGATGACTAAAAGTTTCTGACAAACCTAAAGTCAAATTGTACATGATCCAAATAAGTACTCATGAAGAAGGTGACATTCAGGAGTACACTGCATCAAAAAGGCAAGGGACAGCTGGGCGTGGTGGTACATGCCTGTAATCCCAGTATCTTGGGAGGTTAAGACAGAAGGATCACAAGTTCAAAGCCAGCCTCATCAATAGCAAAGTATAAAGCAACTCTGAGATCCTGTCTCTAAATAAAATACAAAATAGGACTGGGGGTGTGGCTCAGTGGCCAAGTGCCCCCTGAGTTCAATCCCTGGCACCAAAAAAAAAAAAAAGGGCAAGGAACAGCTGGGTATGGTGGTGCAGGCTGAGGCAAGAAGGTCTCAAGTTTGGGCCAGCATCAGCATCTTAGTGAGACCTTTCCTCAAAGATCTTCCCCAAATAAAAAGGAATGGGGATGTGGCTCAGTGGTAAAGTACCCCTGTGTTCAACAAGTACTAAAAAAAGACAGAAAAAAAAGCCAGTGACATATGCTCTAACAAGAAAATATGTACTATAATTTACCACCAACAGTTAAGAATGTCAATGTCCAGAAAAGTGAATTTTTTGGGAAAAAATACTCATTGAGATAGTCTTTAGGGTTTATTAAATATATTTTATAGTATTAAAGAGTAGTTATGTCTTACAGAAATTTTAAGGATTTTTCTTTATTTAAATTAACATAATTATAAATATACTTACAGGCAACTTCAATTTCACGGCATCCACAGGCTGCTGAAAAGGCCAAGAGAAACTGTGCTTCCATAAGGCCTTTAGGACAACTTTCTGTAGATACTGCAGCTGATTTGTTAATCGCCCGTTTTTCTTAGTATTTATATACTCTGGTGGAGGAGGGTTAACTATAGCTGTTTGTCGACTTGGCAGAGACATTTTTAACTAGTTCAAATCCTGATATTCTAATGTTTACAAGTACATGTCCTGAAAAAGACAAAAACTGAGTACTTTAGAAGCACTTTAAAAATGTGTTTTTATAGGATATGAAGATTTATTCAAAAGATAAAAGTAACATATTTTAAAATACATCATAAAACAGAAAAAAGTTCAAATGATGAATTTTTAAACAAATACTAACCTTTTTCTATACAAATAGTACAAGTTGTTTCATTATGTATGCCTTAGTCTTAGATGGTTTAAATTATTTCAACATATCACAGAATTTCTTTTTGCCTTTCAAAACCACAATTTGAGGTCTTAGCAGGAAAAGTCTATAAATCCCTAGTAAAAAGAAACAACAGGGAATGTTAAAGATACCACCTAGTACATAGGTATCCTATGATTGTTAATTCAATGAAAAGAGAAAAGGAAAAGATTTTTTCTGGCTAATTTTTTTTTTTCCTTTTTTCTGGCTACTTAAATGAAGCGATTAAAAAAAAAAAATCACAGGAGTGTAGCTCAATAGTAGAACATGTACTTGGCAAGTACAGGCCCTGCGTTCAATTCTCAGCACCAAGCAATAATTAAATTAAAAATGAAAATTAAGTAAATTCATTAAATTAAAATGCCAAATATTCAAATGCTATGCTTTTGTTCTAATTGTACATGAAAATAGAATACTAAATTTTTATTTAAATATTTTATCTAAATTTCCTGAGTATTTCAGAAAGATAGTATCTAATATAGTATTCCTGGATAGCATTATTACTTTATGGATAAAAGAGCAAAGGTCCTAACAATGTACACACAATATCTCTAGTAAATATGTAAAATAAAAAGTATGGTTATCAAATGGTCTCTTTTTAGAAAACAGCTTTAAAATTCTGCCAGTATATATCTGTTTACATTAAATCAATGTTGAGTTCTGAATCTTGTTGCATATTAATCACTTGTGGAGCTTTCTTTCTTTATGATAAAATCCATTACAAAAATTCCCTGTAACCATTTTAAGTGTAGAGTTCAAATATATTCACATTTTGGTGGAACCAATCTCAAGAATTTTTTCATTTTGCAAAAATGAAATTCTAACCAATTATACAACAACCTCTCATTCTTGCCTCTCCCCAGACCCTGGCAACATCACCATTCTCCTATTTCTATGAGTTTGGGGGGGGGCGGGGAAATACAGTATTTGACTTTTCTATAAGAGATTCATCCATGTTGTAGTATGTGTCAGAATTTTCTTCTTTTTAAGGCTGAATAATATTACACTATGCGTATATAGATCTAATTTTGCTTATCCATTCATGAATCAATGTCACACTAACTTTTGGCATTGTGTACAATGCTGCTATGAATATGGATATACAAATGTTTCATTACCTTGCCTTTCATTTTCTTGGATATATACTCAAAAGTGCAAAATTGAAATTGCTAGATCACATGGCAATTGTTTTTCTAATTTTTTTTTAACCTTTGTGTTTGGCTGTGTGCTCTTACCCATGGCCCAAAGCATGCCAAGCAAACACTCTATGACTGAGCTATACCTGCAACACTGTATTTCTAACATTTTGAGGAACCCCATCTCATTTTTCATAGTAGCAACTTACAATACACCATTTTAGTATATTATTTTGTTTTTAAAATTATATAATAGTTTTATTTTTCTTTTTAATATTTCACATTTTATGCACAAATAATTTTTAGTAAATAAAAATAGAAAATAAGTATTTTATGTAAAATTACAAATAAATTCATAATTATAACAGTATAAGTATTTTTTTAAAGATGTAGCCTCTTTTTTTTTAGAGAGAGAGAGAGAGAGAGAGAGAAAGAGAGAGAATTTTTAATATTTATTTTCTAGTTATCGGTGGATACAACATCTTTGTCTTTATATGGTGCTGAGGATTGAACCCGGGCCGCACGCATGCCAGGCGAGCGTGCTACCGCTTGAGCCACATCCCCAGCCCAGTATAAGTATTTTTAAAGAGTAAAAATGTATGGGAAAAAATTTCTCCCTTTTACAAAAGACTGAGAATTTTTTTTCCTAGCAAGAGGTCAAATATTGAAGTGTTAATAATATAGTGTTAATAATATAGACCCTCTATATCTGGAGACATTAAGTTAGTCACAAGTTTGTTTTTAAATTATGAATTTTAAAATATTTTTGTGCTATTTCAAAATACATATTACCTTTTTTTTTTTTTGTACTGAGATTGAACCCAGGGATGCGTAACTACAGGCCCATATCCCCAGCCCTTTTTATGTTTTCTTTTATTTTTGTGAGACACATTCTTGTTAAGTTGGTAAGGCTGGCTTTGAACTTGTGATCCTCCTGCCTCAGCCTCCTGAATCACTGAGATTACTTACAGGTGTGCGCCACCCAACCCAGTCTAACACTAGTTCTTTGTATGCGGCAGTGCATAAAATGATGAATGCAGACAACAGCAGACCTCACCAAAAATATTTGGAGGCACAATCCTTTAAAAGAAATTTCATACTTGAGTGTCATCATTAATCTGAGGAGAAAACAATACGACAATTTTTTATAATTAATTTACATTGATTGATACCAAATGAATATGGGATCTATTATTCACATAAAAATTACCATACATAGCAATCCTGCTTAATCATAATAGAAGAAAAGACTACTTAATTGTAACCTCAATAAAGACAACAAAAACAGAAACTCTAGATAGAGCAACTAAGAAAAAGAAATTAAAGGGATATGAATAGAAAAAGAAGAGCTCAAATTATCCCTATCTGCTGATAACATAATTCTACAGTTAGAAGATCCAAAAAAACTTCACCAGAAAACCTCTAGAACTCATAAATGAATTCAGCAAAGTAGCAGATATAAAATTAACACTCATAAATCAATTGTGTTTCTATACACTGATCATCATCAGCTGAAAGAGAAATGAGGAAAACTATCCCAGTCACAATAGCCTCAAAAAAAAAAAAATACTTGGCAATCAATCTAACAAAAGAGGTGAAAGACCTCTACAATGAAAACTACAGAACACTAAAGATAGAAATTGAAGAAGATCTTAGAAAATGGAAAGATCCCCCATGTTCTTGGATAGGCGGAACTAATATTGTCAAAATGGCCACACTACCAAAAGTGCTATACAGATTTAATGCAATTAAAATTACAATGACATTCTTCATAGAAATAGAAAACAGTAATGAAATTCATTTGGAAAAATAAGAGGCCTAGAATAGCCAAAGCAACCTTTACTGAGAAAAGTGAAAGGCATCATAATACCAGACATTAAACTATACTACAGAGCTACAGTAACAAAAACAGCTTGGTATTGGCACCAAAACAGACATGAAGACCAATGGTACAGAAGAGAAGACTCTTCATAAATACAGTTATCTCTACATAAATACAGCCATCTCATACTAGACAAAGTGCCATAAATATACTTTGGAGGAAAGAGAGCCTCTTCAATAAATGGGGCTGGGAAAACTGGAAATCCATATGTAGCAGAAAGAAACTGAACCCCTACCTCTTACCCTGAATAAAACTCAAAGTGGATCAAAGACCTAGGCATTAGACCAGAGAACTTACACTTAATAGAAGAAAATGTAGACCCAACTTTACATCATGTCAGCTTACGAACAGACTTCCTCTACAAGACTCCTAAAGCACAAGAAGTAAAATCAAGAATCAATAAAATGGGATAGTACCAAACTAAAAAGATTCTTCACAGTCGAGGAAAAAATCAAGAGTGTGAAGATAGCACCTACAGAATGGTAGAAAATCTTTGCCACCTGCACCTCAGATAGAGCATTAATCTGTACGATATATAAAAACTCAAAGAACACCAAAACAAAACAAATAATCCAACCAATAGACAGGCAAAGGGGCAGCATATCAATGTTTATAGCAGCACAATTTACCATAGCTAAATTATGGAACCAACCTCGATGCCCCTTCAGTAGATGATTGGATAGGGAAATAATTTTGGTATATATATGTATGTGTATGTATGTGTGTGTGTGTGTGTGTGTGTGTGTGTGGTATATATATGTGTGTGTGTGTGTACACACACACACACAATGGAACATTACTCAGCATTAAAAGAGAATAAAATCATGGAATTTTCAGGTAAATGGATGAAGTTGGAGAATATAATGCTAAGTGAAGCAAGCCAATCTCAAAAAACCAAAGGCCGAATGTTTTCTTTGATATGAGTATGCTGACTCATATTGGCAATGTTGGGGGAGCATGGCATGGGAAGAATGGAGGAATTTTAATAGATAGGGCAAAGGGGAGTGAGGGGAAACAAGAGGGCAAAAAGGGAGGAATGATGGTGGAATGAGTTAGACATCGAAACCCTAGTAAATGTATGAAAACATGAATGGTGTGAAAACACTTTGTGTACAATTAGTGACTTGAAATATTGTGCTCTATATGTGTAATATGAAATGAATTACATTCTGCCATCATGTATAACAAATTAGAATAAATAATTTAATAAAAAATAAATGGGAAAAAAGAAATTTGAAGAAATACAAATGAAAAACAAATATATGAAAAAATGTGCAACATCTCTAGCAATTAGAGAAATGCAAATTAGAACCACACTAAGATTCCATCTCACTCCAGTCAGAACATCAATTATCAAGTAACAATAAATGTTGGTGAGGCTGTGGGGAAAAAGGTATTTACACACATTGCTGGTAGGACTGCAAATTGATGCAACCACTCTGAAAAGCAGTATGAAGATTCCTCAGAAAACTGGGAATGGAACTACCATTTTACCTAGTTATCCCACTCCTAGGTAGGTGTGTGTGTGTGTGTGTGTGTGTGTGTGTGTGTGTGTGTGTGTGTGTACCCAAAGGACTTAAAATCAGCATACCACAGGGACACAGCCACATCAATGTTTATAGCAATTCACAATAGCTGAGCTATGGAACCAACCTAGGTGCTCTTCAACAGATGAATGGATAAAGTAAATGTGGCATATATACACAATGAAGTATATTACTCAACCATAAAGAATAATGGAATTATGACATTTGCTGGTAAATGGCTAGATCTGAAGACTATCATGCTAAGTGAAACAAGCCAATCCCCCAAAACCAAAGGCCAAATGTTGTCTCTGATATGCAGAGGTTAAAACACAATAAGGGGGGTGGGAAGGGATGAACAGAAGTTCACTGGATTAGACAAAGAGGAATAAAGGGAAGAGTGGGAGAATGGGGAAAAGAAAGACAGTAGAATGAATCGGATATAACTTTCCTATGGTCTTATATGAATACATGACCAGTGAAACTTCGCATCATGTACAACTGCAAGAATGGGATCCTAATTAGAATACATTATACCTGATGTAAGTATGTATGTCAAAATACACTCTATTGTCACATATATCTACAAAGAAAAAAAGAGGTGACAAAAATATTTTATATACGTTGAGACAAAAGTAATAAAAATTCCTTAAATTGGAGAAATCAGTCACATTACCTATGTTATCATGCACAAAATGATGGTTAAGAAATAGTTGAAGAAAAAAAAGAGATGAAGAAAAAAGAAAAAGAAACATTGTCAGATCATGCATAAAAACCCTGTTCAAATCATGATACTGTGGTAAGCAAGACAGAAAAAGTCCCTGCCTTAATAGGGTGTATGTTCTAAAGGAGGATGACTAAACAGACAAAAAAAAAATACAGTAATTTTAGCAAGTACTAACTACTATGAAGAAAGCAAGGCATCATGAGTTGTGGGTACAATCAGGGAAAGCCTCTGAGATGACATCTGACCTAACAGATGGGAAGCGGCTTGATATTCTTAAATCAAGAATGGAGGTCAGGGGCTGGGGTTGTGGCTCAGTGGTAGAGCGCTTGCCTTCAATGTCATGAGGCACTAGGTTTGATTCTCAGCACCGTATAGAAATAAAAAATAAAGATCCTTCAACAACTAAAATAAATAATTAATTAAAAAGAAAAAATGGAGGTCATCAGAGGACAGAAAATGGGAATGAAAGGAAAAATAAACAAGCAAACAAAAAATGGTGACCAGGTTATATAGGGCTCTTAATAATGACAAGAATTTAAATTTTATTTTCTAAATGCAGGCAAAGACAAGGCTAAAGAAATCAGAAGACGAACAAGAAGGCCAGTAAGGGGCTTCAGAACTAGTCCAGGCAAGAGACAACAGAAGAGATCATCAATTGGTCTTGATTTTAGCCCCTTCCATCCCTCAATTTCTTCTTCCCCAAACCTTTCCTTTTACCAAATAACGGCACTATCATTTAACAAATTGCTTAAATTAAAAACCTAGCTATCTTTCTTACTTCCTTCTTTCCCCTAGCCTCCCCTGACCCACCCCAATCTATTACCAAATCCTTTAGCTTGTCCTCCAGAATAAATCTCAAATTTTGACTACTTTCACCAGTACAACCCTAGACCTAGTAATCATCATCTCTCATAAGAACTAATGCCATAGCCTCTAAACTAGTCTGAGCCCTCCAGGGTCTGGTCCACTGTTTCTTTAACCTCTTCTTTCACTCTCCTGACTCAATCACTTTGCTCCAGAAGTATCTTTAAAAAAAAAAAAAAATCAGAGCTACAGATTGAGCAAAGGACCTAGCATATGCTAAGCAAGAGTTCTCTACCACTGAGCTTCATCCTGAACTTTTTATATTTGAGAGGAAATTGCTCAAGTTTCCCAGGCTGACCTTGAATTTGCAATGCTCTTGCCTCACCCTCCATAATCCCTGAGATTAAAGGCATACACCACCATGCCAGGCTCCCAGCCACACTCCTTTTTTCAGTTCTTTGAAATGCTCCATCCTCTGGACTTTTTGCAGTCTTCCTGAATTCCTCTTTTTTAAAAAATATTTTTTAAGATGTTGATGGACTTTTATTCATTTATTTATATGCAGTGCTGAGAGGCTAGGGATATAGTTCAGTTGGTAGAGTGCTTGCCATGCATGCACAAGATCCCAGATTCAATCCCTAGCACCGAAAAAAAAAAAAAGAAAGAAAAAAGAAAAAGAAAACTTTTTAGCAGTTTCTTATATGCATGCAGTGCTAAGAATCGAACCCAGAGCCTCACACGTGCTAGGAAAGTTCTCTATCACTGAGCCACAGCCACAGCCTCCCTATATCCCTTTTCTGCCAGATCTATTTAGAATAACATTTGAAACAGGCATCTTCTCCACGTCCAATCCATCAATTCTCTATTACTGTACTCTGCTTTCACCACTGTAGATTGAGCTTCACTATTCAAAAGCCTGAAATCCAAACTGCTTCAAAATCTGAAGTCATTTTAACACCAACATGATGTGATAAATGATCCACAAGTGACAACTTCATGGTGAAAGATTGCATTAAAATGCAGATACAGTGTACACCTGTAATCCCAGCAACTCAGGAGGTTGAAGTAGGATGATCCCAAGTTCAAAGTCATCCTCTGCAATTTAGTGAAGCTCTAAGCAACTTAGAGACCCTGTCTCAAACTGAAAATAAAAAGGGAAGGGGATATAGCTCATTGGTAAAGTGTCCCTGGGTTCAATACCAAATACTGTGGGGGGGGGGGAAGAAAAACAAAAACAGAGTCACTAAAAATATTTTATAAAATTACCTTCATGTGGATTAATTACATGTGAAACACAAATGAATTTCATGTGTAGACCTAGCTCCCATCCCCAAGGTATGTCATTATGTATATGCAAATACTCCAAAATCTGATATCTTAAACTTCTGGTATCAAGCATTTTGGATAAAAACCAACCCATACCATGTTTACTTTTGCCTACTTGTTTACTGTTTGTGTTCTTACTCTCTCCCCTAATGCCTCAAAACATAAGCTCTGTGTAAGCAAAAACCTTATTTATATATTGATCTATTTAATGCCCAGGACAGAGCCTATATATGCTGAATTAAAATATTCAGATTAATTTTATGTGCATTATATATTTAGGCTCCACTTATTGTAGGGACAAGTAGGAAAAGAAATCAAGAATGCTTTATTTCTAAGTTACATTCTCCCTGGTGTTAAGGAAATTGCCTGCAAAAATAAATAAGGCTGTCAATTATAAACTGCCTTTTCCACTCCTTAAGCCCTCAACCCTACCACACCCATTTGCAGAGGATATAACCTCTTAGGTTGCAATAGAATACCTTTGAAAATTAACTTGCTTGGACTGGGGATGTAGCTCAGTGGTAGAGCACCTGCTTAGCATGCACAAAGCCCTGAATCTGACTCCAGCACTGCAAAAACCAGGCAAAACAAAAACTAATTCCCTTTAAGTTTCTTTTGTGTGTGTGAGTGTGTGGAGATGGGATGCCTCACTTTGTTTCCCAGGCTGGCCATCAATTCCTGAGCTTAAGCAATCTTTCTACCTCAGCCTCCCAAGCAGCAAGGACTACAGGTGTGCACCACAAAGCCCAGCTCTCTTAAGTTCCAATTATGGGCAGTTCTATTTTCTTGCATCTTGTAAATATATCACCTCTTTTAGACCATAAGGGTCTTCTTTATTTTTTTTCTAGAATTTCATTAATTGTTTCTTTATTGCTATTGTGTTTATTTTTATTGTTTCTTAAAGGCTTCCCTCTACTTTAAGATTATAAAATACACTGACACTTTCACTCAGTGTAGTAACAGAAGTCCTAGACTAATTAGATAAATATTAATAATAAAATGCATCCAAATTAATAAAAAGATATTAAATTATCTCTGCAGAGGATATGCTCTAATATGTTATTTATTTACTTATTTGGAATACTTAGGATTAAACCCAGGGGTGCTTAACCATTGATCCACATCCCCAGACCTTTTCTTCAAATTTATTTTTTAATTGTAGTTGGACATAATTTGTTTTATTTATTCACTTTTATGTGGTGCTGAGGATTGAACCCAGGACCTCGCATGGGCTAGGCAAGCGCTCTACTGCTGAGCCACAACCTCAGCCCCCAGCCTTTTTTAAAAATAATAATTATTACTTTTTAAAATTTTGAGACAGCGTCTCACTAAATTGCTGAGGTTGGCCTCAAACTTGCAATCCTGCCTCAGCCTTCCAAATCACTGGGATTACAGGTATGCATCACACACATGTGTGTATGTGTGTGTATAAACTCTAAAGAGACTACCAAAAAACTATTAGAACTAATAAAATAAAAAAGGTACAGGATACAAAAAAAAAATCAACATGCAAAAGTAGTTCAACAAACGATTTAAAAATTACGGCTGTGTGGTGTAGCTCAGATATAGCATTTGCCTAGCATGTGTGAGGTATTGGTTTGATCCTTAACACTGAAAAAGTAAAATACTTAGGAATAAACCAATGAGGTGAAAGGTCTATATGTTGAAATCTATAAAATACTGATGAAAAAACTGAAGACACAAATAAATAAAAAGACATCCTATGTCTATGAATGAGATGAACTAATATTGTTAAAATGTCCACACTACCCAAAGTGATCAACAGAATATACTCTGGTAGAGTATCCCTGGGTTCAATCCTTAGAACCCCCCCCCCAAAAAAAAAATCACATTGCACAGCGTGCACGTGTGTGTATATATATAATCTTTATCGATTAAATATTTTAAAATATGAGATTATATAATATACATTGTTTTATGTTTTCCTTTTTTACATTTAATTATATGGAATTAATTTCTGTTATCTCTGCATACAGACATGCTCTACTCAGTACCTTAATTTTTTCCCTTAAATACCTTCCCACATAAAATCTACACACACGTGGATGTTTACAGCAGCTTTATTTATGATTATCAAACTCTGGAAGCAACCAAGATGACCTTCAGTGAGAGAATTGGGTAAGCAAGTACATGCATGCAATGGAATATTATTCAGTGCTAAAAAAAAGAATGAACTATCAAGCCATGAAAAGACATGTAAGAAACTAACTCATACTAAATAAGTCAACATTAACAGGCTACAAACTACATGACATTCTGGAAAAAGTAAAAAACTACAGAGACAGTAGAAAGATCAGTAGCTGCTAGGAGTTTCAGAAAGAAGGAATCAATAGGCAGATCAGAGTATATTTTGCACAGTGAAGCTATTCTGTATGATACTGTAAAGGATAAATTTGTCAAATTCATAGAATGTACACCATCACAAGTGAAGCCTAATATAAACTATGGAATTTTTGAGATAATGATGTGTTTAATGTAGCTTCATTGATTTTTAACAAATGTACCACTCTTGTTCAGAATGTTGATAATGTGTTTGGAAGCGGAAAGTAGATGGGAATTCCTTCCGTTTAATTTTGTTGTAAACATAAACTCCTCTAAAAGTTAGTGTATTTACACATAAACACATACCCTTTCCTACCATATGCTTCATTACTTACATAAAATTTTGCAACCAGTTTTTACTTTTTTTTTAAAATAGATTTTTTTCTTATTTATTTATTTAAGTACTAAGAATTAAGCCCAAGAGTGCTTAACCACTGAGCCACATCCCTAGCCCTTTTTATTTGTTATTTGAGACAGGGTATTGATAAGTTGCTCAGGACCTCACCAGGTTGCTGAGGCTGGCTTTGAACTTGCAATGCTCCCACTTCATTTTCCTGAGCTGCTGGGATAATAGGCATGTCACCATGCCCAGCAGTTTTTACTTGTTTTAAAGTCAAATGCATGGGTTGGAGTTGTAGCTCAGTGGTAGAGCACTTGCCTAGCACACATGAGGCACTAGGATCGATCCTTAGTGCAGCACGTTTTATTTTGTTTTGCAGTACTCAGGGTTGAACCCAGGGCTTTGCACATGCTAAGCAGGCACTCCAGCACCGAGCTTCATCTCCAACCCATGGATATATTTCTAAAAAGAAAGATGTCATAGGCAGATGAAACCTAATGTTCATAAAAACTGAATGTTATGTAGTAACCACCAGTTACAATTTCCCAAAGACAATGTACCATAAATAATTATACAAAGTTTTGGTTTACACTGTTGAATATAATTACGTGATAGTGTAGCATCACCTTGTCAAATCACTTTATGATTCCATAAACAAGCCACCTCAAAAATTATATCCCTTTTGCCTACTCAATAACTTATTATAAAATAACCTTGTGAATTCTGGAGAAATTTTTAAAGACAATACATTATTTAAGGATGTCTTTTTAAAAAGCCAAAACAATACAAAAAAAAGTTTGATTTTTTTTAAGCTAACCTTTTTCTTGCAGTTCTAGATAGAATGCCTTTATTTTATTTGTTATGCGGCACTAAGGATCAAAAGGAGTGCCTCACGTGTGGTAGGCAATTACTCTGCCACTGAGCCATGCCCCAGCCCCAAGTTTATTTGATTTTTTTAACATTCATACGGTATAAAAATCTGAAAGAAAATAGTATACAGAAGTTTTATACTTTTCCATCCTTGCCCTCAGCCAACCAAATGTCCTATCATGTATTTCTTATGAACCCTTTAAGAAATGTTCTGTTTTTTGCTCTGAATTCATCTTAGAAAATATTCCAGGGTAACATATATATTACTATCCATTTCTTTTTATTGGGCTGCATAGCATATCATCATTCAGATTCAGACATGGCCATAACCATTATTTTCTTTTTTTGGTACTGGAGATTAAACCCAGGGGCACTCTTCCTCTGTGCTACACCTCTGACCTGCTTTGTTTTTTATTGAGATAGGTTCTCACTAAGTTGCTTAGGGCCTCTATAAGTAGCTGAGGCTGGCCTTGAACTTTTAACTTCCAGCTTCAGCCTTGGGAGTTGCTGGAATTACAGGCATAGACCATGGTGCCTGACACCATTATTTTCAATCCTTTACTATTATACACAATGTTGCAGTAAATATCTTTGTAAATACATCACTGCATATATACAAACACTTAGTGAATATAATCCTATTAACAATTTCTGGGCCAATGCTTTAAAATTTTGCCAGAATGTTTAACTGTTCTCTAGAGGTTATTTAAGTTTGTATTTCTACATACAATGCACAAAATTAAAAATTTTAAACTTTTAAGAGTCTTTAAAGAAACTATGAATATTTCAGTCATTTCTGACAAATTGTACAGACCAAATATTTTCTAAAATGCATACATAATCTTAAAAAAATGTTTCTACAATGTTATAAGAAACATACAATTTAGCAAGACCCTGTCTCAAAAAACTAAAGTTGAAAAGGGCTGGGGATGTAACTCAGAGTAAAGTGCCCCTGAGTTCAATCTCCAATATCAAAAACACAAATTATATTTTTAAAAATTTATATAAAGATATAGAACCTTACTACATTGTCCAGATTGGATGTGAACTTTTGATTTCAAGTAGTCCTGCCTCAGCTTCCCAAGCAGTGGGGACTCAGGGACCCACTATCACAGTCAGTTTTTTTGTTTTTGTTTGTTTTGGTGCTAGGAATTGAACCTAATGGTGCTTAACCACTGAGCCACATCCCCAGCCCTTTTTACTTTTTATTTTGAGATATAGCCTCACTAAGTTGCTTCAGGCCTCACTAAAATGCTGAGTCTGACCTTGAATTTTCAGTCCTCCTGCTTCAGCTTCCTGAACCATTGGAAAGTTAGCCTTAGTGATTTAGTGAGACTTTGTCTCAAAATAAACAATTAAAAAGGGGCAGGGATGTAGCTCATCGATAAAATACCCCTGGGTTGAATCTCCAGTACACCCTGCCCTGCAAAATTATGTTGAACTATATGCATACCGAAGTCTCAAGGAATTGAGCATATTAAACAACAAAATCACACCATATCTTAAGCCTGGAAGGCTCAATTTTAGGTAAGTATAGCTGAACTTCTTGCTTTAAAAATAATCTCTATTTCACTAAATAGCAGGGTATGTTTTTCTGCTGGATGGCACTTTTGGTAAAATTTCAAAGATCTTACATGTGTAAGGGAAGCCTAGATCTAAAGAACTTGGATTCTGGAACTCAGATAAACTCTAGG